>NW_017670425.1:201692-461353 GCF_001879085.1 Nicotiana attenuata
AAATCAAATGATCATATTACCGTTCACATGCTATTCACAACATATGGAAATCCTCCAATAAACACGGAGTTCGCAACCAAGTCATGATAATCACGTTATAAGGACTCACGGTCATGCTAGACACCAATGTATAGATACTCGTCACCATGCCTATACATCGTACTCGATCACATAGCAATTAGCAACAAGACTCAACTCCTATTCCCTCAAGCTAGGGTTAGACCAAACACTTACCTCAAAGCCTTGAAATCCACTTAATCCTCAACTATTGCTTTACCTCGCGGTTCCACCTCCAATTCGCTCGAATCTAATCACAAATTGCTCAATTACTTTAATAAACATTATATGAATCAATTTGGATGCATAAAAATGAGTTTCCCAAGTTTTTCCCAAAAATTCCAAAATCGCCCCCGGGCCCACGTGGTCAAAACTCGAGGTTCGAACCAAAATCCGGTTACCCATTCCCCCACGAGTTCAAATATATAATTTGTTTTGAAATCGGACCTTAAATCGAGGTCCAACTCCCCAATTTATGGAAAACCTAGGTTCCACCCAAAAAACCCCAATTTCACCCATGAAAATCCTTGATTTCAAGTGAAAAACATGTTTAATGATGTTAAAAGTTGAAAGAATTGAGTAAAAATCAACTTACAAATGATTTGGGATGAAGTTTGCTCTTGAAAAATCGCCTATGGTGTTTGGGTTTTGAAAGAATGGTGAAAAGTGATGAAAATTCGACTAAGTATAAAATTTGCTGGGCCTCGGATATGGGAATTGCGAACCATGGTTCGCAATTGCGAACAAAACAGGGCTGGGAATTGCGACATTCTTAGTTCGCATTTGCGAACCCATGTCTGGTGGCCAGGTTTCGCTTTTGCGAACATTCGGTCGCATTTGCGACCAGGGCCACCTCGCATTTGCGATCCCAAGCCTTTTCCCCAGACTTCGCATTTGCGAAGTGTTGATCGCATTTGCGACAGTGCCCCATTTTCCCAGACTTCGCAATTGCGAAGCAATGCTCGCATTTGCGAGCTCGCAATGCGAGTCTTCCCTTCGCATTTGCGAAAATTGCAGAAGCCAGCATACCAGATTTTTAAAACATGAGAAATGCAATCCGATGCCTATCCAAAACTCACCCGAGCCCTCGGGGCTCCAAACCAAACATGCATACAACCTCAAAAACATCCTACGGACTTGCTCGTTCGATCAAATCGCCAAAGTAATATCAAAATCATTGAATCAAGCCTCAAAACACACGATTTTTCTTCTAAACTTCATAAACTTTCAAACTTGGAACTTATAGTCCGAAACACGTCAAACGACGTCCGATTTCGACCAAACTTTACAGAAAGCGCTTAACACATATTTAAGACTTGCACCGGGCGTCGGAACCAAAATACGAGCCCGATACCATGTCTTTTAATAAATTTTTATTTCCATTTTCCTTAATAATTTTAGAAAACAATTTCACGGAAAAATTGATATCTCGGGCTCTAGGCCTCGGAATTCGATTCCGGGCACATGCCCGAGTCCCATATTTTTCTACGGACCTTCCGGGACCGTCCAATCTCGGGTCCGGGTCCGTTTACCAAAAATGTTGACCAAAGTCAACTATAATCATATTAATATCAAAATTCTTCAAATTTTTCACGGAATTCACATATTTCAACATAACAGCTTTCCGGCTACGCGCCCGGACTGCGCACGCAAATCGAGGCAAGTCAAAAAAATGAGGTTTTAAGGCCTCGAAAGCACAGAATGGATGAGGAAATAGGTGATGACCCTTTGGGTCGTCACAGTCAAAACTTTCTTGCCCAACTTCAAGTAAGGTATCACGACGGGAATTTAGAAAAGCCCAACTCACCTCAACGTCAAATTTTTCTTCAAGGATCTCATAATCCTTTTCCCAAGCAGCGACCTCACTTTTGAGCTCTTCATTCTCAGCCAAGGTAGAATTACAAGAAGTTTGAAGGGAAGCATGTGAGCTCTCTAAAGCACGTACCTTATCAACAGAAACTCGAAGTTCCTCTTGTGCCTGGGTTAGGTTTTGCACAAGTTCCCCAGCATAAACCTCTTTTTGAACCAACAGAGCCTGTAATGCCCTATTCTCCTCGCTAGCCTTGGATAGCTGTTCTGAAAAAGGAGGATTCAAGGCGTTCTTTTTCCTTCTCAGCTTGGCTCGAGGAAGCCTTGATAACCGCCAGCTCCGAAGATAATGCTCGTACTTGCTGTTCTAAGGTACTTCTTCTCTCTTGTAAATCCTCCATGTCAATTTGAGCGCTGTTAAACTGTTCCTTCCAGTTGTTTGCCTCCAACTGGGAATCACGGGAAGCCTTCTCTGCATCATGAGCATCCTTCTCAAAATCACGTGCTACCTTCTCCAAGAGGGAGATTCTTCTCATCAGCTCAGTGCCAATAAGGTTGGCCTACGTAAAAAAAAAAAAGAAGTAAGAATCCCAAAGTCGAATTTTTTAACAGAATGGAGAAAAGTAGGAAAGAAAAATACCTTTAAAGTGGCATGCACTATGTCATTCGTGAGGGTCAGGTTGCTATGGCTTTCAAGCTTTGCTTTCTCGATGGGGCCAATCAAAGGCTCGAGCCAAATATCAGCTTGACCGGACTTTCTCAAGAGGCTGTTGTTAGCAGGAACCTCAATGGTTACGCTCCGCATAGCAGTACTCCTACTTGAAGAGCCCACCTCCGTATGGTGAACGATAGGTGGAGGAATTTCCAAAGGAGGAGCGGTGGAAGGAGTAAAAATAGTGGAAGAAGGAATAGAAGCAACAGTTGATGAAGGTAAAGAAGCAATCACAGGTACAAGAGATGAAAAGGAAGATAAGGGAAGCTCGTCTAGAACAGGTCCTAAGTTTCCACTACCAAAACCACTAACAAAAAGTTGATCGATAGACTCACGAGTTTCGTGAGGAGAGACGTTATCATTAGGAATGATAACTGGAGTAACAATAGGCTCGGAAAGAGACAGATGAGGGGAGACTTTAGCCTCGTCATCAGAGACGATAAGTCTCCTGGCTCGTGGTCTCATCACCAGGGAGCCCTCATCTTCTTCCTCTGAATCATCTTCCTCAGTAGCTTTTCTTTTTGAAGAACCCAAGAATATATCTTGGGCTGAAGAGGTACGAGTACTCAAAGAGTCACGAGAAGCTATGATTGCCTCTGCAGTGACTCCTCGAATAGCAAATCCTGATAAAAAGAAGGATAAAAGTTATAACAAAGAAAATATTTATATACTGACAAGGTAAAATAGAAACTCTTACCATGAATTTTTACTTTCCAACCGAAACGGTTGGAAAGGTTTTTCCACGACCTACCCTCCATTGGAGCGGCCCTCAACAATTTTTCTACCCAACCACGAAAGTTGGGCACATTCTCCATAACACCCATTGTTGCTGAGAAAAGAAAAGAAGCGACATTAGAGAAATTAATAAGCTTGAAAAGAAAAGGCACGAGAAAGATATAACACTTGCGTGCAAAGTTCCACTTCTCAGGGAAGGGAATGTTATCTTCACCCACTAAACCAGCAGTGGGGGCAGCAACAAACCGAGCATACCAGCCACGGTCTTTATCATCTTCGGGGCTTACTAAAACCCTTTTGCTCCTCGCTGCTAGGGTAAAAACACCATTACGGAAAAGCCTAGGGGAGTAGAGGTGAATTAGGTGGGGGAAAGTAAAGCCAACATCTGCCAAGTTGGCGAGGTGCCTCAGGCAGGCGAAAGCCCTCCAAACAATTGGACCAATTTGACCCAAGCAAACGTTGAAAAAATGGCAAAAATCTAGAATGACTGGGTCAATGACTGGTTTAAACCCTAGAGTGAAAGGGTACGTATAAACAAAGGAGAATCCAATCATGTAGGAAGTGATCCTCTGATTTGGATTGGGAATGATAATTGGAAAATCACTACTCCAGTGACAGTCCTAACGGACTATAGGAGCTAATATTTCTGTAATCTGAGTAGGGAAAGCATCAGCACAATCTAAAGAGGCAACTTGGTCCTGAGAGATTCTTTATCATGTTGAAAAGAAATTTCTGTTGGGACTATTTCTTCAACTAGAGGCTCATGAAGGAGCTCAGAGGATTCTTTATTCCTAGAAGAAGAACTCTGAGAAAGGGAACCTCTAGTCCTAGAAGAGGGACCCGAGCTAGAAGAAGGAGTGGATGTGCTACCACCACGAGCAGACCCCAAGCTACGGAGTCTACCCCCTCTTCTATGCCTAATAGGAGCATTGGGGAAGATATCTAAAATGGGGGTTCTCCTAGGGTTAGGGTTTGGTGAATCCATGACAAAGAAGATTGAAGTAGAGCAGAAGAGAATAAGAGGTTTTTGAAGAATGAAAGTGTTTGACACGCTTTATGTGGTAAAAGATAAGTAAAGAAGTTATATTTATACTAATGGGTAACCGGCAAACGGAAAAAGTACAATGATGGAAGAGCTATAATAATGATAACTATCGTTCGTGAATAGGGAAGACGAAAAAAAAGCCTAAGAAAGTGCTGCAAAACTATAGAACCAATAAGAGGATGACACGTGTCTAATGCATTAAATGGAAGTGACAATTGAAGCGTCGATTCTGTCAGAGCATTAATGGTGACAAAAATTCTCTTTTAAATGAATTCCACTTCCCAAATATTCAAATTGATGAATAAATGGAAGTGGGGGGACTATCTATATTGGGGAAAATTGTATTTATATATATGGTGACGTGTCAGGACACGTGGATTGGTTAAATGGTCAATGAATCACAATTAGACACGATTCAAGAATTGTAAAACAGATACGAGCAAAGAAGGAGGAAGAGGCACGGGACATCAGATAAGTAGCACGGCGCCCGTACCTATTTAAATCATTTATATCCGGACATCAGAAGGAATGAATCTGGTCATAAAAAAGAGTGCAGATACAACATTTAATGAGTATTAAATGCTGAGTCCCTTAAGGAATATATATATTCAATGTAATGATTGTGTAACGTAGCATTCAATGTCTTTAATTATTCATAATAGCCTCATTATGATTTGGGCATAACGTACATTCTCAAAGGTACCTATAAAAAAGAGATATATGATCAGTTGTAGGGGACACGAAAGACTATTGAAATATACATTGGTATCACTCGTTTTTCTTGATTATTATATTGCTACTCAAAATTATTTCCTTTTATCCATTTCCTTGATTATCAGTAACCCGGGTTCTTCTAAATTCTAGCTTTGACTAAAATTCCATTTTTTGGTTAAACAACTGTGTGTTAGTAGAATAGAAAATGTGATATTGATTTTGCATCTTCTGTGTATTGTAGTAAAGCAGAATATGATAACAGTTAAATAATAGCATTTTCATTGTTTATTTCAAGTAGGATAATCAAATTGGGGTGATTTTGATATTTTCTACAAGTTGTGGGGTATAAATCATGTTTCATGGTTTTGAAAAAAAAAGACATCCAAATATGTTGCAATTATTATAACCAAACACAACTTCAACTTCAATTCAAATTTTAGTGAAATTCCAAATTTAAAAAAAATGGAATTCATGTCCAAACGCCTACTTAACTTTTCGAAAAATTCCAATTTATTTTCAAGTAAAAGTTAATAATTTTATGGCCAAATACTAATTCGAAAAAAAGTAAAAAATTTCAAAAAAAATAAAAAAATTCTTATGTCCAAGCGGGCTCTAAATGTTGCCCATGCCTATTTCAGAAGACGGACAATATTCACATTAAAAGCCACGTGCCTGCAAAGACTGCTTTTTGAGGCTCGTGCCGCTTCCAGATATGACCAGCATATCCCTTTTACGTACCCTTCCTTCCACGTGTTATTGTAGTAAAGCCTAGGCGTGGCGCTAACCCATTTACTCCTCCAGCCATATTATATTAGTATCTCTGCACGCATTGCACGTGTATGCATGGACGGATGTACATGGATCCAAGTTGTGTTACGGAACACCGCTTCATCGAATTTTTTTACTATTTATATATATAAAAATAATAAGTAAAACAGAAATACAAAATAAAAGCATTAAAAGTGATACCACTTGCAATAAAATAGCTCAGTAGTCTAGTGGTTGATAGATTCAAGTTTGACGTGAGAGGTCTTGGGTTTGAGCTTCCTCGTCTCCATAAAATATTTCTTGATTGTTACGGGCCTCTTTTTCTTAATAGTAAGTTAATGAATCTTATCTTTTGATTTGGTGAATAGTTTTTTTTTCCCCAATATATTACAAATACGGTTCAAGGTGGAGAGATATACCAATGCTTCGTATATATGTATGTTTAATATTTCTATAGTTATAAGATTGCCCATCAATAAAACTAATAGCCTGTTTGGCCAAGCTTTTTTTTGGGCCAAAAGTACTTTTGACCAAAAATTGAGGAGTTCGGCAATTTTTTTTACTATTTATATATATAAAAATAATAAGTAAAACAGAAATACAAAATAAAAGCATTAAAAGTGACACCACTTGCAATAAAATAGCTCAGTAGTCTAGTGGTTGATAGATTCAAGTTTGACGTGAGAGGTCTTGGGTTTGAGCTCCCTCGTCTCCATAAAATATTTTTTGATTGTTACGGGCCTCTTTTTCTTAATTGTAAGCTAATGAATCTTATCTTTTGATTTGGTGAATAGTTTTTTTTCCCCAATATATTACAAATACGGTTCAAGGTGGAGAGATATACCAATGCTTCGTATATATGTATGTTTAATATTTCTATAGTTATAAGATTGCCCATCAATAAAACTAATAGCCTGTTTGGCCAAGCTTTTTTTTGGGCCAAAAGTGCTTTTTTTTGCCAAAAGCACTTTTGATCAAAAATTGAGGAGTTTGGCCAAGCTTTTGGAAGGAAAAAAAGTGCTTTTGAGGAGAAGCGGAAGCAGTTTTGGAGAAGCAGAAAAAAGTAGCTTCTCTCCAAAAGCACTTTTCTGAGAAGCACTTTTGAGAAAAATACACTTAGAAGCAGTTTTCAAAAGCTTGGCCAAACACTAATTACTGCTCAAAAGTGCTTTTCTAATTAATTAGCCAAACACAAACTACTTCTCACCAAAAGCACTTTTTTTAAAAGTACTTTTGAGAAAAGTACTTCTCAAAATAAGCTGATTTTAGAAGCTTGGCCAAACGGGCTATAATACAGAGATTGAATGATTACAGAATCTATCCAAATCTTCAATCTTCTTCCTAACCTTTTTTCTGAGTATTAACACTCTTCCATGAACCCGTGAATGTCGCTATTAAAGGCACTTTAAAAAATAAAATTTGTAACACAACAGCATTAGTGCACGCCAATGGAGCTAAAAAGAGTATTTATAATATTTACGTATAAAAATATAACCAATTAAATTTCGTTTTACCAACTTATATGAAATATTTTGTGACGACCCGGCCGGTCGTCTCATGAGTTACCGCTCTGTTTTTCCTATTTCTGCTTTTATTTGCTTTGTTTATTGGTTCTATAGATGATCGGGTTAGTTGGCTCAGGTTCAGAAAGGTTTTGAGAAGGTTTGAGACACTTAGTCTCTTTTAGGAAAGCTTAAGTTGGAAAAGTCAACCGGATGTTGACTTATGTGTTAGAGGGCTCGGATGTGAGTTCCGATGGTTCGGATAGCTTCGGGAGATGATTTGGGACTTAGAAGTGTGATCGGAATGTGTTTTGGACGTCCCGAGTAGAATTAGGCTTGAATTGGCGAAATTGAGTTTTTGGCGTTTTCCGGTTGATAGCTGAGATTTTGATATAGGGGTCAAAATAGAATTCCGGAAGTTGTAGTAGCTTCGTTATGTCATTTGGGATGTGTGTGTTAAATTTCAGGTCATTCGGACATGGTTTGGTATACTTTTTGATCAAAAGCAAAATGCGGAGGATTTTAGAACCTTAGGCTTGAATTCGATGTGTTTTGGTGGTTTTGATGTTGTTTGAGGTGTTTTGAAGATTGGTATAAGTTTGAATAAGGTTATGGGATATGTTTGTGCTTTTGGTTGAGGCCCCGGGGGCCTCGGGGTATTTTCGGATGGTTGACGGAGAGTTTGGAATTTTGATGAAGCTGCAGATTTTTCTGCTTCTGGTATTTCCGCACCTGCGGATTGGGGACCGCAGGTGCGACGCCGCAGATGCGTAAGATGGGCCGCAGAAGCGGGTGTTTGACCGCATCTGCGGTGGCGCAAGTGCGGATGGGTTATCTCAGATGCGGAAAGGCGAACTTAAGTGAGGACCGCAGATGCGGTGGTCATGACCGCAGATGCAGTACCGCAAAAGCGGGAATTTAGCCGCAGATGCGGAATCCTGGACCAAAACATATAAGTTATTTCCTTCGCGATTTTTAGAGGGTTTCTTCATTTTTAGACACGAATTTGAGAGCTTTGGGCGATTTTGAAGAGAGAATTCAATGGAAACTCATTGAGGTAAGAATTTTGGACCTAAAAACTCGATTATATGGTCTTAACTCACGGATTAGAGCTGTAATTAAAGGTAAATTAGAGAAACTAGGGCTTAAAAACCTAGGCCTTTGGTTGAGGATTTGGAAAGACCATTTGTGGTCGGATTTTAGAACTTTTTATATGTATGAACTCGTGGGGAGATAAGGAATCCAATGATGTAAATTTTATCGAATTTCGAGACGTGGGCCGAGGGGTCGGGTTTTGGTAATTTCGGGATTGGTGTTTTTCGATTGTTTTCGAGTGGGCTTCGTCCCTTTAGCATAATTTAATGGTTACGTTCTGATTTTGGTAGATACGGAACGAGAAGCAAAGGCATTGCGAGCTAGATTTCGGGCCGGATTGAGGTGAGTAATGATTTTAAATGCTGTCCTGAGGGTATGAAACCCCGGATTACACACTGTTCGGCTATGTTGAGGTAACACACACGCTAGATGACGAGCGTGGGGTCGTGCACTGTTGGGGATTGTGACTTAGTCCATCCCGGATGACTATTTTACTGTGTATTTGATAGCTAATTGTTTGATATTATTATTATATTTTGGGCTAAATGCCATATTTGGGCTTCGTGCCAACTATTTGGATCCTTAGGGGATCTTTACTGATATTTTCCTCACTATTTTATTTCACATTTGTGCTCAGTTATGCCATATTTGACTGGTTTCAAAACTCAGCTATGTTATTCTATTTTAAACACCTTAAATGATATTTTTAAAAGATATTTTATGCTGAGCTTCATGTTCTACTGTTGCCCGAGGGGCTTATGAGATTCTGACTGAGTAAGGCCGAGGGCCTGTGTTGTGAGGATACTTTAAGGTCGGGCTGCATGCCACAGTAGTGATGTACTGATTATGATAATGAGGCCGAGGGCCTGAGATTCGTACGCCGCCAGGTGGCTTGTGATTGATATGAGGCCGAGAGCCTGTTTATGATGCCACGAGATGGCTTGATATTGCGCTTGGGCCGTAAGGAGCCCCTCCCGGAGTCTGTACACCGTAGTGAGTGCGGGTACCCATTGATATATGAGATATAGACCGAAGGGCTGGTATTATTCTGTGATATTGCCCGAGGGGCTGATTCTGATGTTATTGTGCCCGAGGGGCAGTTCTTATGTGTTTACCATTTCTAGATGTTTTTCCTATATATTGTTTGACTGCTTAAAGGTGTTTTATGAGATTTCACTATTAATTGTGTTTACTGATTTTTGTTATGCCTCTTATAGCTTAATGTTGTGTTTAACGTGATTTTATATCGCTCAGTCTTCATTTATTTTTATTACTCACTGAGTTGGAGTACTCACTTTACTCCCTTCACCCCTATGTGCAGATTCGGGCGCTACAGGTACTGCTAGCGAGGGTTGAGAGCTGTCAGCAGATTTTCCGGAGATTACTAGGTAGCTGCCCGGCAATTCGCAGCTCAGTGCTATCTCCCTCTATCTTATTTCCTTTGATTCAGTTATGTAGTGATGGAGTAGACTTTTAGACTTGTAGTATTATTTTAGATGCTCATGACTGGTTACACCCCGATGTCGGGCTGTATTAGTTTTTATTTTCGCAAGTTATACTGTTCTTTGCTTATTGTTGGGATTTTTATCATGTTAAAGACTTAGTATTTATCATTATTAATTGTTTAAAGAGAATTGAAAGTGTGTTGGCTGGCCTTGTCTAAACGAGAGGCGCCATCACGACCGGGTCGGGTTTAGGGTCGTGACAAGTTGGTATCATAGCCTAGGTTACATAGGTCTCACGAGTCATGAGCAGGTTTAATAGAGTCTCGCGGATCGGTACGGAGACGTCTGTATTTATCCTGGAGAGGCTGCAGAACCTTTAGGAAAATTCCATATTCTTGACATTCTTATCGTGCGAATTTGTTGATCCGAGTACTAAACTTTTGTTATTCTATTCTCTCACAGATGGTGAGGACACGCGCTACCGGTCAGGATGGACGACCACCAGTACCACCAGCTGGAGCCACTAGAGGTCGAGGACGTGGTAGGGGCAGAGGTGCAGCCCCCACAGCAGCTGGGACAGCACCTGCAGATCTACCAGCCGCCCTAGTTCAGGGTCAGGTCCCAGTTGTAGACACTCCCGCAGCACCAGCTCAGGCACCAACTGTACCCATTATGATTTCGGGTCTTCAGGAGACTTTGGTCCAGATATTGACAGTATGTACTAGCCTTGCTCAGGCGGTCACGGTTTCTCCTGCTGCAGCCACTTCTTAGGCAGGGGGAGGCTCTCAGACTCCCGCCGCCCGCACACCCGATCCGGTGGTTCAGGGAGTGCAGACACCGGAGGCCACTAGCCCAGCCGGTGGCAGCTGCTCAGGGTTATGTAGCTCCAGTTATGCCAGAGGACGAGCAGCGTAGGTTGGAGAGGTTTGGCAGACTCCAGCCTCCTACTTTCAGTAGTGTGGAGGGCGAGGATGCCCAGGGTTTCTTAGACAGATGTCAGAGGATTCTTCACATAGCGGGTATTCTGGAGACCAGCGGGGTTGCATTCACGACCTTTCAGTTTGCCGGAGCTGCCTTCACTTGGTGGGAGGCATATGAGACGCGTAGGCCTGTTGGTTCGGCACCTCTAACTTTGCAGCAGTTCTCCGCCTTGTTTCTGGAAAAGTATGTCCCACAGTCCCGCATGGAGGAGCTGCGTAGTCAGTTCGAGCAGCTACGACAGGGGGATATGACTGTTACCCAGTACTAGATGAGGTTCTCGGAGTTAGCTCGACATGCTATTTGGCTGGTTGCTACAGAGAGAGAGAGAGGATCAGGAGGTTTGTTGATGGCCTTACCTACCAGCTTCGGGTGCTACATTTGGGAAGGTTGTGGATATTGCTCGAGAGATTGAGTTAGTTAGTCGCCAGGAGCGCGATGAGAGGGAGGCCAAGAGGCCTCGAGGACATGGTAGTTTTGGGGGTGCTCCTTCGAGGGGCCAATTTCAGCATGGTAGAGGCTGACAGTTCAGGCATGCTCAGTCAGCTTGCCCAGGTTATCGTGGGGCGTCATCAGGCCATAGTTCTCACGGTTCTCAGCAGGGTCATTCTCCACTTAGTGCACTTCCAGCCCAGGGTTCGTCCCGTTCTCCATCGGTTCAGGATTCTTCTATGCTAGGTGCGTCTGCTAGTCATTCCGGTGCTAGGGGTTCCCATCAGTCCCCATCTCCAGCACCCGGGAGTTTCTATGAGTGTGGAGAGATGGGTCACTTGTGGAGGCAGTGTCATCGTCGTCTTGGGGGCTCATCTCAGCAGAGGGGTCGGCCATCAGCCTCAGTCTCAGCCCCAGCTACTTCACCACCCACCCAGCTAGCTAGGGGTGGGGGACAGTCATTTAGGGGTCTCCCCAGAGGGGGAGGTCGATCCGGTGGTGGCCAGGCTCGCTTCTATGCACTTCCAGCTAGGCCTGATGTGGTTGCTTCAAATGCGGTGATTACATGTATTATCTCAGTCTGCTGCAGGGATGCTTCTGTGTTATTTGACCCTGCCTCTACTTTCTCTTATGTGTCGTCTTATTTTGCCCATTATCTGGATATGCCCTGCGAGTCCCTTGTTTCTTCTGTTCATGTCTCTACGCCGGTGGGCGATACTGTTGTGGTAGACTGTGTGTACCGGTCGTGTATTGTGTATATTGGGGGTCTGGAGACCCGAGTGGATCTATTATTGTTATGTATGGTGGACTTCGATGTTATTCTGGGCATGGACTGGTTATCTCCGTGCTGGGCTATTCTGGACTGTCATGCCAAGACAGTGACTTTGGCTATGCCTGGTGTGCCATGGATTGAGTGGCGAGGTTCTACCGATTATGTTCCCAGCAGAGTGATTTCTTTCTTGAAGGTCAAACGTATGCTTGGGAAAGGTTGTCTTTCATATCTAGCCTTTGTGAAGGATGTCGGTGCAGAGACTCCCAGTATCGATTTTGTTCCAGTTGTGAGGAATTTTCCCGATGTATTTCCTGTAGACCTGTTGGGCATGCCATCGGACAGGGATATAGATTTTGGTATTGACCTGGTGCCGGACACCCAGCCCATTTCTGTCCCACCATATTGTATGGCACCAGCGGAGTTGAAGGAGTTAAAGGGGCAGCTTCAGGAACTCCTGGATAAGGGGTTCATTCGTCCTAGTGTGTCACCGTGGGGTGCGCCGGTTCTCTTTGTGAAGAAGAAGGATGGCACGATGATAATGTGCATTGATTACAGGCAGTTGAACAAGGTAACAATTAAAAACAAGTATCATTTGCCTCGTATCGATGATTTGTTGGACTAGATTCAGGGAGCGAGAGTGTTCTCCAAGATTGATCTCCGTCTCAGGTTATCACCAGTTGAAGATCAGGGACTCAGATATTCTTAAGACAGCTTTCAGGACCCGATATGGTCATTATGAGTTCTTGATGATGTCCTTCGGGCTAACCAGTGCCCCAGCAACGTTTATGCATTTCATGAACAACGTGTTCCGGTCGTATCTCGACTCGTTTGTCATAGTCTTTATTGATGATATTCTGGTGTACTCGCGTAGTTAGGAGGAGCACGCAGAGCATTTGAGAGTGGTGATGAAGAGATTGAGAGAGGAGAAGCTTTATGCAAAGTTCTCCAAATGTGAGTTCTGGCTCAGTTCAATGGCTTTCTTGGGGAACGTGGTGTCCAGCGAGGGTATTCAGGTGGACCCGAAGAAGATAGAGGCGGTTCAGTGTTGGCCCACACCGTCGTCAGCTACAGAGATTCGCAGTTTTCTTGGCTTGGCGGGTTATTATTTCCGGTTTGTTTAGGGATTCTCGTCTATTTCATCGCCCTTGACCAAGTTGACTCAGAAGGGTGTTTCATTTCAGTGGTCTGATGAGTGTGAGGAGAGCTTTCAGAAGCTCAAGACTGCCTTGACCACAGCTCCAGTGTTAGTATTGCCATCAGCTTCAGGTTCTTATACCGTGTATTGTGATGCTTTGAGAGTTGGTATTGGGTGTGTTCTGATGCAGGAGGGTAGAGTTATTTCTTATGCTTCTCATCAGTTGAAGCCTCATGAGAAGAACTACCCTGTTCACGATTTGGAGTTGGCTGCCATTGTTCACGCGTTAAAGATTTGGAGGCATTATTTGTATGGCGTGTCTTGTGAGGTGTATATTGATCATCGTAGCCTCCAGCACTTGTTCAAGCAAAAGGATCTCAATTTGAGGCAGCGGAGGTGGTTGGAGTTGCTTAAGGATTATGACATTACTATCTTGTATCACCCGGGGAAGGCCAATGTGGTGGCCGACACTTTGAGCCGAAAGCGGTGAGTATGGGGAGTTTGGCATATATTCCAGTTGGGGAGAGACCTCTTGCAGTTGATGTTCAGGCTTTGGCCAATCGGTTCCTGAGGTTGGATATTTCGGAGCCCAGTAGGGTATTGGCTTGTGTGGTTTCTCGGTCTTCCTTATATGAGCACATCAGAGAGCGCCAGTATGATGATCCTTATTTGCTTGTCCTTAAGGATAGAGTTCAGCATGATGATGCCAGAGATGTGACCATTGGAGATGATGAGGTGTTGAGGATGCAGGGCCGGATTTGTGTGCCCAATGTGGATGGGCTTCGGGAGTTGATTCTGGAGGAGGCCCATAGCTCGCGGTATTCCATTCATCCGGGAGCCGCGAAGATGTATCAGGATCTGAGACAATATTATTGGATGAGAAGAATGAAGAAAGACATTGTGGGATTTGTAGCTCGGTGTCTCAATTGTCAGCAGGTGAAATATGAGCATCAGAGACCGGGTGGTTTGCTTCAGTGAATGGATATTCTAGAGTGGAAGTGGGAGCGGATCACTATGGACTTTGTAGTTGGGATACCACGGACTTTGAAGAAGTTCGATGCTATTTGGGTGATTGTGGATCGGCTGACCATGTCCGCGCACTTCATTCATGTGTGTACTACTTATTCTTCAGAGCGGTTACCAGAAATATATATCCGGGAGATTGTTCGGTTGCATGGTGTCCCAATTTCCATAATTTTAGATCGGGGCACTCAGTTTACTTCGTAGTTTTGGAGGAATGTACAGCGAGAGTTGGGCACTCAGGTTGAGTTGAGCACAGCTTTTCAGCCTCAGACGTACGGGCATTCCGAGCGCACTATTCAGATATTGGAGGATATGCTACGCGCTTGTGTCATTGATTTTGGAGGGTCATGGGATCAGTTTCTACCGCTCGCAGAGTTTGCTTATAACAACAGTTACCAGTCGAATATTCAGATGGCTCCATATGAGGCTTTGTATGGGAGGCGATCTACTCTAGTGGGTTGGTTTGAGCCGGGCGAGGCCAGGCTATTGGGTACAGATTTGGTGCAGGATGCTTTAGACAAGGTGAAGGTGATTCAGGAGAGGCTTCGTACACCGCAGTCGAGACAAAAGTGTTATGCTGACAGGAAGGTTCGTGATGTATCCTACATGGTTGGTGAGAAGGTTCTGTTGAAGGTTTCACCCATGAAGGGTGTTATGAGGTTTGGAAAGAAGGGTAAATTTAGTCCACGGTTCATTGGGCCTTTTGAGATACTTCGGAGGATTGGGGAGATGGCTTATGAGCTTGCTTTGCCACCCAGCCTGTCGGGTGTGCACCCAGTATTCCATGTTTCTACGCTCCGAAAGTAAGTTGGGGATCCGTTTCACGTTCTGGATTTCAGCACGGTTTAGTTGGAGGGTGATCTGACTTATGATGTGGAGCCAGCAGCTATTTTGGAGCGTCAGGTTCGAAAGTTGAGATCGAAAGACATAGCTTCAGTGAAAGTGCAGTGGAGAGGTCGGCCCGTGGAGGAGGCTACCTGGGAGACCGAGCTGGAGATGCGGAGCAGATATCCTCACCTATTTGAGGCTTCAGGTATGTTTCTTGACTCGTTCGAGGACGAACATTTGTTTAAGAGGGGAAGGATGTGACGACCCGGCCGGTCGTCTCATGAGTTGCCGCTCCGTTTTCCCCATTTCTGCTTCTATTTGCTTTGTTTATTGGTTCTATAGATGATCGGGTTGGTTGGCTCGGGTTCGGAAAGGTTTTGAGAAGGTTTGAGACACTTAGTCTCTTTTAGGAAAGCTTAAGTTGGAAAAGTCAACCGGATGTTGACTTATGTGTTAGAGGGCTCGGATGTGAGTTCCGATGGTTCGGATATCTTCGGGAGATGATTTGGGACTTAGGAGTGTGATCGAAATGTGTTTTGGAGGTCTGGAGTAGAATTAGGCTTGAATTGGCGAAATTAAGTTTTTGGCGTTTTCTGGTTGATAGGTGAGATTATGATATAGGGGTCGGAATGGAATTCCGGAAGTTGCAGAAGCTTTGTTATGTCATTTGGGATGTGTGTGTAAAATTTCAGGTCATTCGGACATGGTTTGGTATACTTTTCGATCAAAAGCGGAATGCGGAGGATTTTAGAACCTTAGGCTTGAATTCGATGTGTTTTGGTGGTTTTGATGTTGTTTGAGGTGTTTTGAAGATTGGTATAAGTTTAAATAAGGTTATGGGATATGTTTGTGCTTTTGGTTGAGGTCCCGGGGGGCCTCGTGGTGATTTCGGATGGTTGACGGAGATTTATGAAGCTGCAGATTTTTCTGCTTCTAGTATTTCCGCGCCGCAGATGCGTAAGATAGGCCGCAAAAGCGGCTAGATGTGTGTTTGGCTGGGACCGCAAAAGCGGGTGTTTGACCGCACCTGTGGTGGCGCAGGTGCGGATGGGTCATCGCAGATGCGGAAAGGCGGACTTAAGTGAGGACCACAAATGTGGTGGTCATGACCGCAGATGCGGTACCGCAAAAGTGGGAATTTGGCCGCAGAAGCAAAATCCCTGGACCAGAACATATAAGTTATTTCCTTCGCGATTTTCAGAGGGTTTCTTCACTTTTTGACACGAATTTGAGAGCTTTGGCAATTTTAAAGAGAGAATTCAAGGGAAACTCATTGAGGTAAGAATTTTGGACCTAAAAAACTCGATTCTATGGTATTAACTCACGGATTAGAGCTTTAATTAAAGGTAAATTAGAGAAACTAGAGCTTAGAGACCTAGGCCTTTGATTGAGGATTTGGAAGGCCATTTGTGGTCGGATTTTGGAACTTTTTATATGTATGAACTCGTGGGGAGATAAAGAATCCAATGATGTGAATTTTATCGAATTCTGAGACGTGGGCCCGGGGGTCGGGTTTTTGTAATTTCGGGATTTGTGATGTTTTTTGATTATTTTCGAGTGGGCTTCGTCCCTTTAGCATAATGTAATGGTTACGTTCTGATTTTGGTAGATACGGAGCATCCGGAGACCGATTCGAGGGGCACATGCATTGCAAGCTAGATTTCGGGCCGGATTGAGGTAAGTAATGATTATAAACGTTGTCCTGAGGGTATGAAACCCCGGATTACACAGCGTTCGGCTATGTTGAGGTGACACACACGCTAGATGACGAGCGTAGGGTCATGCACCGTTGGGAATTGTGACTTAGTCCATCCAGGATGACTATTTTACTGTGTATTTGATAGTTAATTGTTTGATATTATTATATTTTGGGCTAAATGCCATATTTGGGCTTCGTGCCAACTGCTTGGACCCTTAGGGGATCTTTACTGATATTTTCCTCACTATTTGATTTTACATTGGTGCTCAGTCATGCCATATTTTACTGGTTTCAAAACTCAGCTATGTTATTCTATTTTAAGCACCTTAAATGATATTTTTAAAAGATATTTTGTGCTGAGCTTCATGTTCTACTGTTGCCCGAGGGGCTTATGAGATTCTGACTGGATAAGGCCAAGGGTCTGTGTTATGAGGATACTTTTGGGTCGGGCTGCGTGCCGCAGCAGTGATGTACTGATTATGATAATGAGGCCGAGGGCCTGAGATTTGTATGCCACGAGGTGGCTTGTGATTGATATGAGGTCGAGAGCCTGTTTATGATGCCACGAGATGGCTTGATATTGCTCTTGGGCCGTAAGGGGCCCCTCCCGGAGTCTGTACACCCCCAGTGAGCGCGGGTACCCATTGAGATATGAGATATAGCCTGAGGGGCTGGTATTGTTCTGTGATATTGCCCGAGGGGCTGATTCTGATGTTATTGTGCCCGAGGGGAAGTTCTTATGTGTTTACCATTTCTAGATGTTTTTCCTATATATTGTTTGACTGTTTAAAGGTGTTTTATGAGATTTCACTGTTAATTGTGTTTACTGATTTTGGTTATCACTTATAGCTTAATGTTGTGTTTAACATGATTTTATATCGCTCAGTCTTCATTTATTTTTATTACTCACTGAGTTGGAGTACTCACTTTACTC
The DNA here is from genome assembly GCF_001879085.1 of Nicotiana attenuata. Classification (NCBI taxonomy): domain Eukaryota; kingdom Viridiplantae; phylum Streptophyta; class Magnoliopsida; order Solanales; family Solanaceae; genus Nicotiana; species Nicotiana attenuata. Next base: position 219,376 of record NW_017670425.1, read on the forward strand.
CCTGCACCCATGTGTGCAGATTCGGGCGCTACAGGTCCTGTTAGCGAGTGGTTGAGAGCTGTCAGCAGATTTTTCGGAGATTACTAGGTAGCTGCCCGGCGATTCGCAGCCCAATGCTATCTCCCTCTATCTTATTTCCTTTGATTCAGTTATGTAGTGATGGAGTAGACTTTCAGACTTGTAGTATTGTTTTAGATACTCATGACTGGTGACACCCCGATGTCGGACTGTGTTGGTTTTTATTTCCGCAAGTTATACTGTTCATTGCTTATTGTTGGGATTTTTATCATGTTAAAGACTTAGTATTTATCATTATTAATTGTTTAAAGAGATTTGGAAGTGTGTCGGCTGGCCTTGTCTTCACGAGAGGCGTCATCACGACCGGGTTGGGTTTGGGGTCGTGACACATCTTTACAACATTAAATATAATGTGGCAATTGAAATTCTCAAGTTTCTTGAACTGTAGGTGAGTAGCATAACCATGTCCAACGGTGGTACCTAAAAATGTTAACTATCGCTTAAGCAAAGTAAAAGGTAACTAACAAAAGAATGAAAAATGACCTGGGTTTAGAGAATTACTTATTTTATGTGTTTAAGTTAGATACAAATAAACAAACCAAAATATACTTTACCGTCTCGAAAGAGAGTTGCTGATTTTCTTCAAGAGAAAATTTTATTTATGATATTTTAGATCCCATCATTGGAGCCTAATATAAGTGGTAAGAGAAAAAGTTGTTGACATGACTCCTGTCATGTGGACCTATGCGCGCAGTAAATTAAGAAATTGACTACCTATTGAATTAGTCAGATGATTGTAATCTGTATTGACAAACTACATGTAACTCCACAAGTTCTCTAGGTTATTTATAGCAACGAAGGGGTATTTGTTAATTTAGTGAAATTGGAGAATTGAATATAGTTTTAGGGAAAACGGGAAAAAGAAAAGAAAAGATAAAATAAGAGCAAACAATGAAAAAAATATTCATATCTCCTCACCCGATTTCATGCTCTCGCTCCTCAATTCCTTCCGATTCCTCACTTCTAAGTTTCTGCATAATGGAATTCTAGTTGTAGCAGCATAAGTGTAGTTTGCCATTTCTTTTGGTAATCTATCACTTTATTCATCCATGAGGAAACTTTCTCCGATTCATTACGCATAACATTACTAAATACTAATACTGCTAGGTTTTAACCATAAGAAATGCAATGGCACGGAAGAATCTTGTAAAGAAGTGTTATGTTGTCCAATCCCAAAAGTATGATTTTGATTTGCAGTAATTAATTTGAAGAAATAAATTAAAAGTGCATTGGATATTATAATGCTTCCTTCAGTTAAATGTCAATCCTTGAACATTTGATCAGATCCCATTGGCAGCCTTTGCTAGACGTGAGCCTGCACCAACTTTAACAAAATTTCCAGAATTTTTTTACAAGTTCTCCAATAGTAAAAGAATTGATCTCACCTTGAAACAGAGATTGATGAGACTTTGTGTATTGGGAAAAATTAAATTAATATATCGAATTAATTATGTGGTGATATGTCATGACACGTGGAGTGGAAAAGGAGTGCCAACTGATGAAGAGTAGATGAAGAGGCACGAGCTTTAGCAGGCACGGGCAAAAATCCAAGAAAGCCAAAAGGGATAGATGCTCGAACCTCTTGATATTCTGAAGAGGCATCAGAAGAATGAACCTAAATAGCAAAAGGGGTATAGATACGTATTATTGAAAATTAATAGGTATTAATTTCCAGAAAACGTTACAGAATCTGTACTAAATCAGTTACGATTACCAATTATAACGTTACATTAAATGCCATTGATTGTCCATAAAAACTTCATTATGAGAGGAGAAAAATGTATTACTTAGAAATAGCTATAAAAGGTGAGGAATAAGACACGAATAATATATTGATTTACTTTGCTTTCTATTCAGCTATTATTTACATCAATTATTCCTATTTCTACTTGATTATTAGTAACCCGGGTTCTTTTAAAATAAAGCTTTGACCGAAATCCCAATTTTTGGTTAAACAAATTGGTTCCGTTACCGGGAATCTGATAATCTATTCCTTCCTAAATTAACCTTTTTGTCAAATCAATCATGTCAAATGTCAATGACAACAATCAAAGGGACTGTCAACTCTATGAGAATATGCAAGGTGTTGGAACCCCGGTCCCTTCCCCACAAAATTCTCCTCGACAATTTCGAGAAGGAACTCCTGATGGATCTCAATCAAATGCAAATGATCAATTGGAAAATGATGAGGCTATCAACGAAGCTTTGCAAAAGTTAATCGCTCAACAGGTCAGCAAAGCTCTTGAGGCTTTCGCTAACCAGCTACCAATTGTGCCACCAACATCAACTCCAAACAACAACACCTTAGAAAATCCTCGCTAAGGACTCGTTAACTTAGGCAGCGGGGGAACCCCTAGTGAATCTCGTGATGGAGGGCCAAGTAACCCAATTAATTCTGATTTACAAAATTTAGTACTAACTTTGCAGAAACAGCTCAAGGAGAAAAGCGATCGCATAGAGAAAATACCTGGAGTACCGCCGGTATCAAACGGATAGATATGGACAAATACTCACAACAACCTTGGAAGCTAAGTGCTGCTCCTTTACCGATTCAGAAGAAATTTAAGATCCCCGATATCCCAAAATACGATGGTACCACCGATCCACGTGATCACGTAACTGCTTTCACAACCGGTGTAAAAGGCAACGACGTGACCAAGTAGGAAATTGAATCAATTTTGGTCAAAAAGTTCGGAGAAACCCTTACCAAGGGAGCATTAACATGGTACTCTCTTTTACCTGAAAATTCTATAGATTCTTTTGCTGAACTTGCAGATTCATTCATTAAAGCACACTCGGGAGCTCAAAAAATTGAGAAAAAATGGAGGATATCTTTAAAATAAAGCAAGGAGATACGGAGCTGCTCAGGGAATTCGTAGACAGGTTCCAGCGTGAAAGGATGATGTTGCCACGTGTACCTGATAACTGGGCAGCGATGGCATTCGCCAGCAATCTAACGAAAAAAGTTCAGAAGCCACGAGGAGACTCAAGGAAAGCCTACGTGAATTTCCAGCTACAACTTGGAATGTTGTTTATAACAGATACAGCACGAAGCTGCGGATAGAAGAGGATACCATCATTCAATCTCAAAGGGATGAAAAGATAAGTTCAAGGCGAGTTGAAACTGAAAAAAGGTCCGGTAAAAACAGGTATGAACCTTACATGGGACCGGCAGGAAGAGACTCACGATCAAAATAGGATAACCTCAGGTACGATCATAGATTAAGAAATAGGGAGTCGGGTTCATCATCAAGGTTTGGGAAAGAGAGAAACGCACAAGAGACGCGTGGTGATGACATAAGCTCTAAGGCGAAGATCGGCGGTTACAGTTTTAATGTAAACATGTCTTAATTGGTGGCTGTTTTGAGGAGCATGGGCGACAAGGTACGCAGGCCAAAAGAAATGAGATCAAATCCAAATAGGCAAAATCCTGATTATTGGTGCGAGTTTCACCATGATGACGGTCACAAAACGGTGGATTGTAGATTGATGCAGGGTGAAGTTGAATATTTATTGAAGCAAGGGTATCTAACTGAATTATTTAGTGAAAAAGGAAAGCAGGCATATATGAAAAACAGACAGGAGCCCCCAAAACCCCCTTCACCAAAAAGGACTGTTAATGTCATAAGTGGGGGAGAAGAAATCAATGGAGTAACAACAGCCAAGAAAGTTTCAAAAATTACAGTCACATATGGGAAGCGAGTTCGACGTGTTTTGGAAGAAGAAAGTATTGCATTTGATGATGCAGATGCAGATGGCGTACTAACCCCACACAATGACGCACTGGTAATATCTTTACTTGTACATGACACTAATGTGAAACGAGTTTTGATTGATCCAGGTAGCTCTGTGAATATCATTCTTTTAAGAGTGATAAACGAAATGCAAGCTGAAGATAAGCTGATACCCAAGGCGCACACCTTATCTGGTTTTGAAAACTCAAGTGTTGTAACAAAAGGGGAGATAATACTCACCACATTCGCAGAAGGAGTTGTCAAGGATACAAAATTTCAGGTGGTAGAGATGGACATGGCTTACAATATGATTCTCGGAAGACCATGGATTCACGAAATGGATGATGTGCCATCTACCCTGCACCAAGTTATTAAATTCCCTTCATAATGGGGAATACAACAAATCCGTGGTGACCAGCAAGCGTCTAGGAGAATCAAGTCCGTAGCAGATTCAAGCGCAAAAAATGATGAAAAATAGCAATTAAAGAATTCAGTTGAGGATGATGCAACACAAATCTCAACTGAACATGAGAAAACAGATGTACACTCGAGGCCTGATACCATCCAAGAGCCAGAGGAAAATGAAAACATCAAAACAACGATTGAAGAATTGGAAGCCGTAGTATTATTCGCATCCTGGCCTGAAAGGAAAGTCTACCTTGGGGCCAACCTCAGCCAGGAAATAAAAGGTAAGTTGACTGAATTTTTGAAAGCTAACGTGGACTGTTTTTCCTGGTCCCATTCTGATATGACAGGGATACCTCCGGAAGTGATGACCCACAAGTTAAATGAAGATCCATCATATCCACCTGTCAAACAACAGAAAAGAAAGCAAGGATCTTTCAAAAATCAGGTGATTCAAGATGAGGTACAAAAGCTTTTAAGAATTGGGTCCATCCGCGAGGTAAAATATCTAAATTGGTTAGTTAATACTGTAGTGGTACCTAAAAATAATGGTAAGTGGCGAGTTTGTGTAGATTATACTGACCTAAACAAAGCTTGTCCTAAAGATTCTTTTCCATTACCGCATATAGATCAACTAATTGATGCCACTGCAGGACACGAGTTGTTAAGTTTTTTAGATGCATATTCAGGGTATAATCAAATCAAAATGGATCCCATAGATGAAGAAAAAACTTCATTTATAACAGACAGGGGGACTTACTGTTACAAAGTAATGCCATTTGGTCTCAAGAACACTGGAGCCACATACCAAATATTGGTGACTAAAATGTTTCAAGAACATTTAGGGAAAACCATGGAAGTTTACATAGATGATATGCTAGTCAAGTCACAACAAGCAGGGGGTCATATCCAACACTTGTTTGATACATTTCAGATTCTCCGAAAATTTAACATGAAGCTGAACCCCGAAAAATGTGCATTTGGAGTTTCGTCAGGTAAGTTCTTGGGATTTCTTGTTTCTAACTGTGGCATTGAAGTAAATCCCGCGCAGATTAAAGCTATTGAGGAAATTCCTGATATACTTACAAGTAAAAAAGAAGTACAAAGACTGACGGGGAGAATAGCAGCCTTGGGAAGATTTATTTCCAATCATCAAAAAAATGCTTCAGGTTCTTTTCAGCTCTAAAAAGCAGGATCAGTTCGAATGGTAAGAGGAATGTCAGCAAGCGCTTAAAACTTTGAATATATACTTGTCAAATCCACCGTTGCTCGCGAAGCCAAAAGACGGGGAGAGACTACTCATCTACCTTGCTATTTCAGAGGTAGCGTAAGTGTTGTTTTAGTTCGTGAAGACCAAGGTAAACAGTCACCAATTTATTATGTTAGCAAGTCATTATTAGATGCTGAGACTTGATATCCTCATCTAGAAAAACTTGCACTTGCATTAATCATGGCATCTAGGAAATTAAGACCTTATTTTCAATGCCATCCCATCTCTGTAGTAACTGCTTATCCCCTACGTAATATACTACATAAAGAAGAGCTATCAGGTAGATTAGCAAATGGGCCATAGAACTAAGTGAATATGACATTACGTATCAACCTAGAACAACAATAAAGTTGCAGGTGTTAGCAAATTTTGTGGCAGATTTTAGTCAAAAGATGCAACTAGAAGCAGAAAAAGAACTACAAGTATTCAATGGGTCTAATCCAGGAACTTGGACTTTATTTACTGATGGTTCTTCAAATGTAAAAGGGGCAGGTCTAGGTATTGTTTCGGTACCACCTACGGGAGAAACCATACGACAAGCTATAAAATGTCACCCTATTACTAACAATGAGGCAGAATATGAAGTTGTGATTGCAGGTTTAGAACTGGCACGCGAGCTTGGCATAGAACAGGTTGTAATCAAAAGAGATTCACAGCTCGTAGTTAATCAAATGTTGGGGACTTACACAGCCAGAGAGGCAAGAATGCAGCAATACCTGGAAAAGGCACGTGATTTGGTTAGGCAATTTCAAACCTGGAAGGTCGTGCAGGTACCAAGAGAGGAGAATGTCAAGGCAGGCGCCGTAGCTAATCTTGCATCTACTACAGAAGTAACGAATGATGAAAATGCTTCTGTAATTCATTTATTTCATTCTGTACTTGATCAAGATAAAAACGAGGTAAATTTCAATAATTTAACTTGGGATTGGAGGAACGAGATTGTCACTTTTTTGCAGTATAGAATATTACCTGAAGATAAGAAGAAGGCTCAAGCACTTCGCAAAAAAGTTGCTCGATACTATTTAAAGCAAGGCAATCTTTATCGTAAAATGTTCGGTGGTCCTCTAGAAAGATGCCTCGGGCCTTCTCAAACAGAATATGTGATGAGAGAAATACACGAGGGACATTGTGAAAATCACACAGGAGGAAGATCTTTAGTAAAAACTATGATTAGATCCGGTTATTATTGGCCAAAAATGGAAGAAGACGCAGAAAATTTTGTGGCTAAATGTGACAAGTGCTAAAGATACGGTAAAAACATGCATAGACCTGCTAAATTATTACATCCAGTCATTGCACCATGGCCTTTTATGAAATGGGGGATGGATATCGTGGGTCCACTACCGCAAGCCAAAGGAAAGGTAAGATATTTGCTCGTACTTACTGATTACTTCACTAAGTGGGTAGAAGCAGGAGCCTTTAAACGGGTACGCGAAAAAGAGGTAAGAGATTTCATTTGGCAAAATATCATATGCCGATTTGGGGTACCAAAAGAAATCGTATGTGATAATGGCCCACAATTTATAGGTGCGCAAATCACAGAATTCTTTCAAAGTTGGCAAATTAAAAGGATAACTTCAACGCCTTACCATCCGGTGGGTAATGGGCAGGCTGAGTCAACAAATAAAGTCATTATCAATAACTTGAAGAAAAGGTTGGAGGACTCTAAAGGCAAATGTCCAGAAGTGCTACCTGGGATCTTATGGGCTTATCGAACAACCACAAAAACAAGTACGAGAGAAACACCGTTCTCACTTGTATACGGAGCTGAAGCTTTAATTCCAGTTGAGATAGGGGAACCAAGCACGAGATATACACAAGCTACCGAGGAATCAAATGAAGAAGAGATGCTAGTAAACCTGAATTTACTTGAAGAAAAGAGGGAAGTTGCGTTAATAAGGATGGCAGCACAAAAACAAGTTATGGAACGATACTATAATCGGAAGGCTCGTCTCAGATATTTTAAGATTGGGGACTTAGTACTTAAGAAAGTTTTCCAATCCACGAAGGCACCTAACGCAGGAAAGTTATGTCCAACTTGGGAAGGACCTTATAAGATTCATGGAATCGTAGGAAAAGGAGCATATGAGCTTGAAACATTAGGTGGCAAAATTCTACCCTCAAATTGGAATGTTGTTCATTTGAAGAGATATTATTTCTAAGGAAAAGAAATAATCACAGGCAGGCAAAAAGCTAGCTCGTACTAAATGATGAATTACGACCTGCAAGACACGCGAAAAGAACATAATTCCCGGTCTAGGGTTACAACTATTCTGATAGAAGTTTAAAAGGGTTAAGCAGTCTTCATCTAAAATGATACCTCCGAGTCCCGTTTGTTTTTCCTTTTCAGGAAAAGGACCGCATGGGAGGAATAATCAAGTGCTCGAGATTTCATACTTCAAAGCTCAAACACTTGGGGGACTATATAATATACATATGATATATGTGTAAAGAAGGCAAAGAAGACTGAAGATAAGTAAAGTCCAAGTCAAGCCTAAAAAGTCTACTCATCGAATGAATCAAGTTCAGAGCAAAGTTACGAGCCAATAACACAAAGCCATTCAAAGCCTTATAGATTTCAAAATTTTATGATATCTAGGTTAAAGGAAATGTTTAGTCCTTGCATTTTATTTCCCTTGCAAATCTGTTGTAAAGAAAACAGTTACGAAAAAGTTATAGAAGTTATTTAAATACATGTAAGATGTTATTTAAACTTGACAAAGTTCGAATGAAAACTTTATCAAAATTATTTCAAGAAACATGTGTGTTCATATTTCTTTTATCGTACATTTGCACCGTTATGAAGTTAAGACGTCTTCTTCATTAAGTGTCGAATATAAAAGGGCCCTCTTTTATATATTCATGTTTGATTCAGATATCCATGTAGTTAACAAAGCATTTTGAAAAAAAAACAAATTGCAAAAAAGGTAAGACAAAAACCCACAAATTAATAAACAAGACCTTGAGTATAAAGGTAAAAATGAGCAAAACAGAAGCTCAAGACAATTAAGTTCAACAAAAACTTCTTAATATTGAGTTTAGACTAAGTATGAACCTAGTCGTAAATCGTTTGTCATTATACAAAATGCCCCGAAAAGGTCTGGGGACTTGTCATTTCTAAAAACCAAACCCCCAAATGGGACCAGGGGTAAAACCCAAGAGAAAAAAAAAAGAGTCACGCTTCACAAATTTTCACTAAGGGGCAGAGGAAGGATCTAAAGCGGTATCACTAGCAGCATAAAGTTCGAGTTGATTTGAAGGAGTTGGGGCAGTCATTGTACCCATATCATCTTCAACCTGTTCAGGAGTATCAGCCATGGGTGAATGAAAATCTTGACCTTGCTGAGTTTTTTCAATGGTCTCCTTTATCTTGGCTAACTCAGTGTCCAAGTTGAAACCCTCTTGGCTAGCCTCCATAAGGGTATCATGGCGAGTGTTTAGAATAGCCCAACTCACTTCAATGACAGTCTTGTCCTCAAGAATCTCATAATCTCTCTCCCATTGATCAATCTCGTTTTTAAGCTTTTCATTCTCGGCCTAAGCAGTATCACAAGAAGATTGCAGTGGGGCAAGTGAACTTTCTAAAAATCGGACCTTATCAGAAGACTCACGGAGATCTTCTTGGGTCTTGGCAAGTGTTTGCACAAGTTCACCGGCGTAGACCTCTTTCTCGCTCAGCAATGCCTTCAACCCTCTAATCTCTTCACTAGCTTTGGAGAGTTTCTCAGAAAATGATGTCTCGAGGAGATTCTTGTCCTTGTCTGCTTGATTTGAGGAAGCCTTCTCAACTGCGCCGCAAACTATGAAGTCAAAACCTTCAGCTGCTGCTCTAAGGTGCACTTGTCTAACACTTCCATATCAATTTGAAGGCTTTCGTATTGTTCTTTCCAGTTGTCTGCTTCAATCTGGTAATCGTGCATTAACTGCTTCGTATGAGAAACCCTCTTCATCATCTCTGTGTCAATAAGATTGATCTAAAAGAAAAGGGGTAAGAGCCTTAATAAAAGAAGGATGGAATAAAGAGTAAAAAGAAACAAATACCTTTAATGATGATTGCACTATGTCATTCATCCAAGTCAAAGAGCTATGACTCTCGATCTTGGATTTCTCAACTGGACCGATCAGAGGTTTCAACCATACGTCAACCCGACCTGACTTTTTCAAGAGATTACTATCGGCAGGGACCTCGATGGTAATCTGTTTCATCGTTCCACTTTCACTCGAAGAACCAACCTCAGTATGAGGAACGGTAGTAGGAGGAACAATGGAAGAAGTTATCAAAATTTGGGGCGGAGCATCAACAGTAGTAGTTACAACTCGCAAAGAATGAGCCACAAGAACAGGCATGGTAAAGGAAGGAAGAGGTACTTCATCGGAAACCAAATCAAAATTTTCATTATCAAACCCACGAGCAAAAAACTGATCAACAGAGTCACGAGCTGCTGCAGGAGTATCGTCATCAGAGCTCACCAAGGTGGCATCAACAGCCTGGGTTATGGGAACAAAACGGGGAGGAGACGCTTCATCGTCTAAAAAGACGCGTCTTCTGGCTCGTGGCCTTTTTATCAAGGAGCCTCCATCCTGTTCCCCCCCCTTCCTCAGAATCTTGGACTGCTGCAGCCTTCCTTTTTTATGAAGAACTCAAAATGATCTCTTGAGCTCTCTCCAACGAGACTCTGGAAGCCGCGACTGCTTCAGCACTAACACCACGAATGGGAAATCCTGATAAAAAGAAGGATTAAACAAGTTCTAAGGGAAAGATGAAGGAAAAGGTGAAAAAGAGAAGAGTAAAGCATTTACCATGAGTTTTCACTTTCTAACCAAACATGTGCGAAAAGTTTTTCCACGATCAACCTTCCATTGGAGCAACTTTCAATAACTTTTACCCAACCACGAAAATTGAAAATCTCATCAACAATTCCCATGGTTGCTGGGAAAAAAAGAAAAAAAAAGTTAAACAGTAGCGAGAAAAATAAAGGGAAAAGATAGAGAAAGTTATAAAAAAAAACTCACGTGCAAAATTCCACTTCTCAGGAAATGGAACATTCTCTTCGCCCACTAAACCAACAGTGGGGGCAGCAACAAACCTGGCATACCAGCCATGGTCCTTATCGTCCTCGGGACTAACTAACACCTTTTTACTTCTCGCAATTAAAGTGAAAATCCCATGACGGAAAAGCTTTGGAGATTAGAGATGAATCAAATGGGAAAAATTAAAAGGCAAGCTAGCCATCCTTGTTAAATGTCTTAAGCAAGCAACAACCCTCCACACAATGGGGCCAATCTGTCCTAGACAAACATCGAAGAAACGACAGAATTCAATGATAACAGGGTCAATAGGTGGTTTAAAATTCAGTGTAAAGGAATACGTGTACACAAAAGAAAATCCGGTCAAGTAAGATGTAATTCTTTGGTTCGCATTCGAAAATATAATAGGGAAATCAGACTCCCAATGACAATCCCTACGAACAACAGAGATCAGGCCTTCAGTAATTTGAGAAGGGTAAATGTCAGCACAAGAAGAAATAGAATAAATTTTGTTTCTAATTGATTCTCTATCAGTATAAAAAGATAGATCAGCAGGGACAATTTCATCCACTAAAGGCTCGCGAACGGGTTCATGAGAATCTTTACTTCTAGATGAAGGTCTATGGGAAAGAGAACCTCTAGTTCTAGAAGGAGGAGTAGAACTGACTGAAGGAATAGAAACACCCCTTACAAATGAAGACCCTAAACTACGCAATCTTCCTCCTCTTCTACTTCTAACGTGAGCAAGAGGAAGATTATCAACAATGGGGATTCTTCGAGGGTTAGGGTTTGAAAAAGACATGGCAGTATGAGGAAGAAGAAGAAGAGAATGAATATTCTAAGATATGAAACTTTTTATGAGAAAGACAAAGAAAAAAGCTATATTTATACTTGGAAATAATCATCAAAGAAAAGGTGTAATGATGGAAACGTCATGATGGAAGCTGTCGCTTCGTAGTTGGTGAAGCCGCAAAACAGCCCTAAAAGACGCTGAAAATTTGCAGAACCAATCAGAAGATGCCACGCGGCACGAGCATTAAATGGAAGTGACACATAAAGCATCAGTTCGAGAGAAGGTATAATGCCGGCAAAAATTCCCGCTTTAATGAGATCCACTTCCCAAATATTCTATTGATGAATAAATGGCAAGTGGGGGGACTATCTGTATTGGGAAAAATTAAATTAATATATCAAATTAACTATGTGGTGATATGTCATGACACGTGGAGTGGAAAATAAATGCCAACTGACGAAGATTAGATGAAGAGGCACGAGCTTTAGCAAGCACGGGCAAAAATCCAAGAAAGCCAAAAGGGATAGATGCTCGAACCTCTTGATATTCTGGAGAGGCATCAGAAGAATGAACCTAAATAGCAAAAGGGGGTATAGATACGTATTATTGGAAATTAATAGGCATTAATTTCCAGAAAACATTATAGAATCTGTACTAAATCAGTTACGATTACCAATTATAACGTTACATTAAATGCCATTAATTGTCCATAAAAACTCCATTATGAGAGGAGAAAAACGTATTACTTAGAAATAGCTATAAAAGGTGAGGAATGAATTTTTGTAAAGACACGAAATACTATTGAAATATACTGATTTACTTTGCTTTCTATTCAGCTATTATTTACATCAATTATTCCTATTTCTACTTGATTATCAGTAACCCGAGCTCTTCTAAAATAAAGCTTTGACCGAAATCCCAATTTTTGGTTAAACACTTTGTCATCAACTTTGCGTTACCGCTGAATTCTTCGTCGATATTTTCTTCTTCTTTTCTAACAATATAAACATATAATTTCTTAAATTTTTGGATCGTTGTGAAAAATAAAATTGTGGAGGAACTACAATTGGAGATATAAATCTAGTGTTTGAAACTTCTTCGAAGGAACACATCCTTTCATATTGATGAGTAAGAGAACTTGACCGAAACGACACATCCCTTGGTTATACTACTAAGCGTAGGGTTTTTAATAAGTAGGCTAGTTAGACTTTTTTAGAAAGGCAAATATGTAATTTAACTTTTATATTAAGAACTTCCATTTTTAATATAGATAAATAGATATAGATCGATAAGATAAATAAAGCAAAGAACCTATTCATTTCTTTCTCGGCATTCTCAAGAAATCGCAGCTTTTCTATTGATACCCCACGTTATTCGATCTCCAAGAAAAGAGAAATCATATCTTTGTTTGACGGCTATGGAGTTATGTTTTCTCCCTAACGTGTATTCTTCTTTGTCACCTCATTTTCTGACACCAATTTCTAAGATTTCTGCTACTTATCCTTCAACCCTCCAATTTCCATGCAGTTATGCTAATATAAGCATAAGTTGGAAGTTGAAGTTGAAGTGTGCAAAAATAAAAGGAGGTTCAGTTTGGGAAATTAAATGGGAAGAAAGTTAGAGGACGAGATGGGTATTGAAGATCAAGAGTTGAGCAGATTGACAGATAAGTGTAAAGGAGAAGGTGGAATGGTAGAGTTGTTGGAGTGTTTGGAAAGAGAAGCGATTATGGGAGAAGACGAAGGAAAAGAACCAATGGATTACAACAGGAGAGCTCAGATTTTTTATAACAGTTCTCGAGTTTTCCAGGCTCTCAAAGAAAGAGAAGCTACCAGTACTAGTGGTCTCTGATTCTAGACTCTTTGTAAAGGGAGAGGGAAAAACAAATCACAAATGTGCAAAATATTTGAATTGTGGTGGCTAAAGAATATTTTCCGCAAAATCGTGAATATTACTAACTTATAGAGTAATAATTAGTATGAGCTGGTTATGTTACGTTGCCCCTGTTGCAGTTAGCCTTTACTCCTGTGAAAATATCTTAGATAGATTTGTCTCCGGAATCTTTACAAGTGGAGATATTGTTTGATTGGTTGCATTATTAAAATATTTCCGATAATATATCACACATAAAATGATAGTAACAATAACAACAACAAACCCAGTTTGATCCCAACAAGTGGGGTCTGGGGAGGGTAGTCTGTACGCAGACCTTACCCCTACCTAATGCAGGTAGAGAGGCTGTTTCCAATAGACCCTCGGCTCAGGAAGGGCAAAAAGAAGAAGAGGAAAGCAAGGGAGGAAGAAAGATTGAAGATAAAAGAAAAAGGGAGAGATAAAGGATAAGTGGTACCAAATAATAGCAACAAGGAATACGATACCTGAGGCGAACAAAACCACATAACATAATAAAATCTAAGAATATGAAGGGACATGCATACTACTAAGACTATCGGTGAACAACTATAAACTACCTACTAACCTTCTACCTTAATCCTCGACCTTCACATAAAATGATAGTATTACATCAATTATTGTTTGTATAAAAAATAAATATTTCCATAAGTAATGTAGTGTTTGAGTGGTCTTCCCAAAAAAATAATCTCTACAAAAGTAATTGTGTTTGGTTGGGTTATTAAGCTCTATTATCTCAATAGGAGTAGAATGTTGAATAAGAAGAGCAATCCATACATAACGTACATTTCATGTATTATTCACAATATAAATTTCCCTATGAATTATTATATAGGAACTGTTATGCAGTTTTAGGGGTTAAGAAGAGTGATAACTCAAACATTTTTCTTTTGCGAGTTTGGGTTTTGATATGATTGGTTTTGTTCTTCTCGAATGTTGAGGTTTAGGAGGTTTGTTCAGAGACCATACAGGCAACTGGGTAATAGGCTTCCAATATCAATGCCCAACAACATCACCTATCCATGCTGAATTATTAGCACTCAAGGAAGGACTCAACTTATCCTGACAAAAGCTACACCCCTGATCATTGAAACAGACGCAACAGAGGTAATCAATCTTATGAATACTGACTGTGTTTCTCACGATTGGATCATATGCTGTGACGATCCGACCCGTCGTCTCATGAGTTACCACTTCGTTTCCCCCCATTTCTGCTTCTTTATGCTTCGTTATCCGTGTCTTATGTGGTCGAGTTGATTTGGTTTGCGTTGGAGTGGAATTTGGTATGAAATGGGACACTTAGTCTCTTTTAAGAAGGGTTAGGCTGGAAAAGTCAACCGGATGTTGACTTATGAGTTAGAGGGCTCGCATGTGAGTTCCGATGGTTCGGTTAGCTTCGGGAGGTGATCTGTGGCTTAGGAGTGTGATCGGAAGTGGTTGTGGAGGTCCGGTGTAGAATTAGGCTTGAATCGGCGAAGTTAGTATTTTGGCAAATTCCGGTTGATAGGTGAGATTTTGATCCGAGGGTCGGATTGGAATTCCGAAAGTTGCTGTAGCTTCGTTATGTGATTTGGGATGTGTGTGCAAAATTTCAGGTCATTCGGAGGTGGTTTGGTTGGGTTTTTGATCAAATGCGTGTTTCGGAAATTTTTGGAAAAACTTAGGCTTGAATTCGATGTGAATTGATGGTTTTGGTGTTGTTTGAGGTGTTTTGATGATTGGAACAAGTTTGGATGATGTTTTAGGATGTGTTGGTGCTTTGGTTGAGGTCCCGGGGGCCTCGGGGTGATTTCGGATGGCTAACGGGAAGTTTTGAACTTGGGAGAATTGCAGAAAATGCAGTAGCAGGTGCAGGCAGATTTTGGCCTTCGCGATCGCGTGAGGTCCCTCGCGATCGCGTGATGTCCCTCGCGATCGCGTAGAAGGAGTTTGGGTGGCCCTGAGTTTGTGCTTCGCGTTCGCGTCTGGTGTCTCGTGTTCGCGGAGGGTTCTTGTGGTTGTGCTTCGCGTTCGCGTGAGTGGGGTCGCATTCGCGTAGGTTCAGAGGTCAAAGGCATCGCGTTCGCGGGCGTGGTGCCGCTTTCCCGAAGGGTCATTTTTGGTCAAAGAAAAATTGTGCATCGCGAACCCGTAAGTTTGACCGCGTTCGCGAAGAAGAAATTCCAGGAGCTGGGCAGAAGGTTTTTAAAAATTTCATCCGCGAGTCTTAGCCATTTTCCCACCATTGCTGAGTATTTTGAGAGCTCTTTGGGAGAAATTGAAGAGAGATTCAAGGAGGATTGATTGGAGGTAAGTTTTACGAACTAAAAACGTGATTATATTGTGAAACTAACCTAGAAATTCATGGAAATTTAACTAAAAATGGAAGAACTAGGGCTTGGGTTTTGAGATTTTTAAATTGGAATTTGAAGGGCCATTTGAGGTCGGATTTGAGAGTTTTTGGTATGTATGGACTCGTGGCGAGATAAGGAACCCGTTGATGTGAAAATTTCTGAGTTTCGAGAAGTGGGCCCGGGGCTCGAGTTTTGCTAATTTCGGGATTTTTGATATTTTTCGATTGTGTTCGATTGGGTTTTGTTCCTTTAGCATATTGTGACGTATTCGCTCTGGTTTTGGTCAGATTCGACGCGCGAGGAGGCCGATTTGAGAGGCAAGGACATAGCGAGCTAGAGCTTTGGCCGGTTTGAGGTGAGTAATGAATGTAAATGATGTCCTGAGGGTTTGAAACCCCGGATTTGCACATCGTAGTGCTATATTGAGGTGAGACACGCGCTTGGTGATGAGCGTGGGGTCGTTTCCTATTGGGGATTGTGACTTGGTCCGCCCCTAGTGATGCTTTTACCGCGTATTTGATTTAAGCTTATTTGTTATCACCATTATTTGTGTTGATTTCCATATTTGGGCTTCGTGCCAACTAATTGAACCCTTCGGGGAGTTTTTATCACTATTTCCTCACTGTTTTGACTTACTACTTGAACTCAGTCGTACCGTTTTCTACTATTTTACATCTCAGCCACTTTTACTCGGATTTTAAAACTTAAATGATATTTCTAATAATGTTTTGGGCTGAGAACTACTGTTTTTCCTAAATGCCCGAGGGGCTTATATGATTTCTGGACTGAGTATGGCCAAGGACCAGTTGTGAGGGTACTATGGGATCGGGCTGCGCGCCGCAGCAGTGCTATATTGATATTGATATGAGGCCGAGGGCCTAGACTTATGCCACGAGATGGCTTGTTATTGCGCTTGGACCGTAAGGGGCCCCTCCCGGAGTCTGCACACCCCCAGTGAGCGCCGTCAACGATAAAATAAATGGATGGGGCTACACGCCGCAGTGGGTACTAGAGAGTACCGTACTATGTGCTGCATTCCTTTATTTGTCTATCATTTATTTGCTTATCTGTTGTAGCTTTTCCATGTTTCTACTTCACTGGTTTATTGATTTCATACTACTTGGTTTAAACTGTCGTATTATAGATTACCATGTGTTTATCCATGATTTCTGATTCTCAGCCTTTATTTATGTTTATTACTCACTGGGTCGGAGTACTCACATTACTCCCTGCACCTTGCGTGCAGATCCAGGTGCATCTGAGGCTGAGTGAGGATTCTCTGTTGAGCAGCGCATATCTGGAAGCATCGAGGTAGCTGCATGGCGTCCGCAGCCCTGATCTCTCCCTTCTATCCTTTGTTTTTATTTCGTATTCCCCTAGAGTGACATGTATTAGATTGATAAACCTGTATTAGAGGCTCAGACTTGTGACACCGGATCTTTTGGTCTATGTAGTAGTATTGTTATTTGAAATTTTCGCACATTTAACTCTTATTTCAGACTTCTAATATGTTGATTTGGTAATTTAATTGTGTTAGCTAATAATGAACTGTATAATGATTTGGGTTAAGGTTGTTAATTGGTCGGGCTTGCCTAGCAGTGTGTTGGGCGCCATCACGACCGGGGTTGGGGTCGTGACAAGTTGGTATCAGAGCCTAGGTTACTAGGTCTCACGAGTCATGAGCCGGTTAGTAGAGTCTCGCGGATCGATACGGAGACGTCTGTATTTATCCTCGGGAGGCTGCAGAACCTTTAGGAAAACTTCATATCCTTGAAATTCTTGTTGTGCGACTTTGTTGACCCGAGAACTAAACTTCCATTATTCTATTCTCTCACAGATGGTGAGGACACGAGCGACCGGACGAGGTGGACGACCACCAGCACCACCCACTGAGGCCACCAGAGGCCGTGGACTCAGGCGTGGTCGTGGCAGAGGCAGAGTAGCGAGGGCAGCATCTGTTGATCCACCAGCTGCCCTAGCTCCAGATCAGGCTCCAGCAGCACCAGTTCAGGCACCAGCTGTGCCCATCGTGATTCCGGGTCTTCAGGAGACCTTGGCACAGATCTTGACAGTTTGCACTGGCCTGGCTCAGGCGATTTCAGCCACCACAGCAGCAGCTACTTCGCAGGCCGGGGGAGGCAACCAGACCCCCGCTGCTCTCACACCTGAGAAGGTAGTGCAGGGACTACAGACGCCAGAGGCACCCCCAGCTCAGCCGGTTGCACCAGTACAGGAGTTCAGGGTTCCAGTTATGCCGGAGGACGAGCAGCGTCGTCTTGAGAGGTTTGGTAGACTCCAGCCTCCGACATTCAATGGTGCTGAGGGCGAGGATGCCCAGGGTTTTCTTGACAGGTGTCAGCGGATGCTCCGTACAGCAGGGATTCTTAAGTCTAGTGGTGTGGTATTTACCACCTTTCAGTTTACCGGGGATGCTTTTACTTGGTGGGAGGACTTTGAGAGGCGTAGGCCTGTCGGTGCAGCACCCCTTTCTTAGCAGCAGTTCTCCGCTCTCTTCCTGGAGAAGTATGTACCGCAGTCCCGCAGAGAGGAGCTGCGTAGACTGTTTGAGTGGTTGACGCAGGGGGATATGACCGTGACCCAGTATGAGATGAGGTTTTCGCAGTTGGCCCGTCATGCCATTTGGATGATTCCGACAGATCGTGAGAGGATAAGGAGATTTGTGGATGGCCTTAGCTACCATCTCCGTATTCTGATGACTAGAGAGAGAGTATTGGGTGCTAAGGTGGTCGATATCGCTCGTGAGATTGAGACAGTTCGCCGTAGAGAGCGAGAGGAGAGGGAGGCCAAGAGGCCTCGAGGATCGGGCAGTTTCAGTGGTGCTCCGTCTAGGGGCCATTTCCATCACGGTAGAGGTCGTTCTTTCAGGCCTGCTCAGTCGGCCTGTCCAGAATATCGTGGGGCATCTTCAGGCCGCGGTCATCATGTGTCTCAGCAGGGCCAGTCTTCACTTAGCGCTTCCTAGCTTAGAGTTCATCTCATGCCCCATCAGCTCAGGGTTCTTCTACGCCGAGTGCATCTGCTAGTCACTCCGCTGCGAGGGGTTCCCTTCAGTCCCCATCTCCAGCACCGGGTAGTTTTTATGAGTGCGAAGAGTTTGGGCATATGAGGAGGCAGTGTCCTCGACTTCGTGGTGGTCAGTTTCAGCAGAGGGATCAGCCCTCGACTTCTGCACCAGTTACTTCATCACCCGCCCAGCCAACCAGGGGTGGATGTCAGGCAGCCAGGGGTCGCCCCAGAGGTGGAGGTCGATCAGGCGGTGGCCAGGCTCGTTTTTATGCTATTCCAGGCAGGACAGATGCCATTGCTTCAGATGCTATCATTACAGGTATTGTTTCAGCCTGCCACAAAGATGCCTCAGTATTATTTGATCCCGGTTTGACCTATTCTTACGTGTCCTCATATTTTGCTCACTATTTGAGTGCGCCCCGGGAATTTCTTGCTTTACCTGTTCATGTGTCTACCCCGGTGGGTGACACTGTTGTTGTAGACCGTGTGTACCGGTCATGTGTTGTGACTATTGGGGGTCTGGAGACCCGAGTTGATCTATTGTATTGAGCATGGTGGACTTTGATGTTATTTTGGGCATGGATTGGCTATCTCCGTGTCATGCTATTCTAGACTGTCATGCTAAGACAGTCGCTTTGGCTATGTGGGGTGTACCACGGATCGAGTGGCGTGGTGTGACTGATTATGTTCCGAGTAGAGTGATTTCTTTCTTAAAGGCCCATCGTATGGTTGGGAAGGGTTGTCTCTCGTATCTTGCTTTTGTGAGGGATGTTGGAGCTGAGGCTCCTAGTATTGACTCCGTTCCAGTGGTGAGGGATTTTCCCGATGTATTTCCTGCAGACCTGCCGGGTATGCCACCGGATAGGGACATTGATTTTGGTATTGACCTGGTGCCGGGCACTCAGCCCATCTCTATTCCGCCATATCGTATGGCACCAGCGGAGTTGAAAGAATTGAAGGAGCAGCTTCAGGAACTCCTAGATAAGGGGTTCATTCGGCCTAGTGTGTCACCTTGGGGTGCGCCAGTTCTGTTTGTGAAGAAGAAGGATGGCACAATGAGAATGTGCATCGATTATAGGCAATTGAACAAGGTAACAATTAAGAACAAGTATCCCCTGCCTCGCATTGATGATTTGTTCGACCAGCTTCAGGGAGCGAGGGTGTTTTCCAAGATTGATCTCCGTTCGGGTTATCACCAGTTGAAGATCAGGGATTCAGATATTCTTAAGACTGCTTTCAGGACTAGATATGGTCACTATGAGTTTCTTGTCATGTCTTTCGGGCTGACCAATGCCCCAGCAGCGTTCATGCATTTGATGAACAGTGTATTTCGGCCTTATCTGGATTCGTTCGTTATTGTTTTCATTGATGATATTCTGGTGTACTCGCGTAGTCAGGAGGAGCACGCGGAGCATTTGCGAGTTGTATTGCAGAGATTGAGGGAGGAGAAGCTTTATGCAAAGTTCTCCAAGTGTGAGTTTTGGCTCAGTTCAGTGGCTTTCTTGGGACACGTGGTGTCCAGCGAGGGTATTCAGGTTGATCCAAAGAAGATAGAGGCGGTTCAGAGTTGGCCTAGACCGTCCTCAGCCACAGAGATTCGTAGCTTTCTTGGGTTGGCAGGCTATTATCGCCGATTTGTTCAGGGATTTTCATCCATTGCATCGCCCTTGACCAAGTTGACTCAGAAGGGTGCTTCATTTGTATGGTCGGACGAGTGTGAGGAGAGCTTTCAGAAGCTCAAGACAGCTTTGACCACAGCTCCAGTATTGGTTTTGCCATCAGCTTCAGGTTCATATACCGTATATTGTGATGCTTCGAGAGTTGGGATTGGTTGTGTATTGATGCAGGAGGGTAGAGTTATTGCTTATGCTTCTCGTCAGTTGAAGCCCCATGAGAAGAACTACCCTGTTCATGATTTGGAGTTGGCTGCTATAGTTCATGCATTGAAGATTTGGAGGCACTACTTGTATGGCGTATCTTGTGAGGTATTCACTGATCATCGCAGTCTTCAGCATTTGTTCAAGCAAAAGGACCTTAATTTGAGGCAGCGGAGATGGCTAGAGTTGCTTAAGGATTATGATATTACCATTCTGTACCATCCGGGAAAGGCCAATGTAGTGGCCGATGCTTTGAGCCGAAAGGCAGTGAGTATGGGGAGCTTGGCGTACATCCCAGTTAGGGAGAGGCCATTTGCAGTTGATGTTCAGGCCTTGGCCAATCGGCTTGTGAGATTAGATATTTCGGAGCCCAGCCGGGTGTTAGCTTGTGTGGTTTCTCGGTCTTCCTTATTTGATCGCATCAGAGAGCGCCAGTATGATGATCCGCATTTGCTTGTCCTTAAGGACAGAGTTCAGCATGGCGATGCCAGAGATGTGACCATTGGTGATGATGGCGTGTTGAGAATGCAGGGCCGGATCTATGTGCCCAATGTGGATGGGCTTAGAGAGTTGATTCTGGAGGAGGCCCATAGCTCGCGGTATTCTATTCATCCGGGTGCCACGAAGATGTATCAGGATTTGAGGCAGCACTACTGGTGGAGAAGAATGAAGAAAGATATTGTGGGATTTGTGGCTCGGTGTCTCAATTGTCAACAGGTGAAATATGAGCATCAGAGACCTGGTGGCTTGCTTCAGCAGATGGATATTCCCGAGTGGAAGTGGGAGAGGATTACTATGGACTTTGTTGTTGGACTTCTTCGGACTTTGAAGAAATTTGATGCTATTTGGGTGATTGTTGATCGGCTGACCAAGTCCGCGCACTTCATTCCTGTGTGTACTACCTATTCTTCAGAGCGGCTGGCGGGGATTTATATCTGGGAGATTGTTCGGTTGCATGGTGTTCCGGTTTCTATCATCTCAGATAGAGGTACTCAGTTTACTTTGCATTTTTGGAGAGCCGTGCAGAGAGAGTTGGGTACTCAGGTGGAGTTGAGCATAGCGTTTCATCCTCAGACGGACGGACAGTCCGAGCGTACCATTCAGATATTGGAGGACATGTTGCGTGCTTGTGTCATTGATTTTGGAGGTTCATGGGATGAGTTTTTGCCACTTGCAGAGTTTGCCTACAACAACAACTATCAGTCTAGTATTCAGATGGCACCGTATGAGGCCTTATATGGGAGACAATGTAGATCTCTAGTTGGTTGGTTCGAGCCCGGCGAGGCTAGGCTATTGGGGACAGATTTGGTTCAGGATGCCTTAGAGAAGGTGAAGGTGATTCAGGAGAGACTTCGTACAGCGCAGTCTCGCCAGAAGAGTTATGCAGACCGGAAGGTTCGAGATGTATCCTACATGGTTGGTGAGAAGGTATTGCTGAAGGTTTTGCCCATGAAGGGTGTTATGAGATTTGGGAAGAAAGGGAAGTTGAGCCCGCGGTTCGTTGGGCCTTTGGAGGTACTTAGGAGGATTGGGGAGGTGGATTATATGCTTGCTTTGCCACCCAGCTTGTCGAGTGTGCATCCGGTATTTCATATTTCTATGCTCCGGAAGTATGTTAGGGACCCATCTCATGTTTTGGACTTCAGCACAATTTAGTTGGATGATGATTTGACCTTTGATGTGGAGCCAGTGGCTATTTTGGGTCGTTAGGTTCGAAAGTTGAGGTCGAAGGATATAGCTTCAGTGAAGGTGCAGTTAAGAGGCCGGCCCGTGGATGAGGCTACCTGGGAGACCGAGCGGGAGATGCGGAGTAGATATCCTTACCTGTTTGAGGCCACAGGTATGTTTCTTGACTCGCTCGAGGACGAGCATTTGTTTAAGTTGGGGAGGATGTGACGATCCGACCCGTCGTCTCATGAGTTACCGCTCCGTTTCCCCCTGTTTCTGCTTCTTTATGCTTCGTTATCCGTGTCTTATGTGGTCGAGTTGATTTGGTTTGCGTTGGAGTGGAATTTGGTAAGACATGGGACACTTAGTCTCTTTCAAGAAGGGTTAGGTTGGAAAAGTCAACCAGATGTTGACATATGAGTTAGAGGGCTCGCATGTGAGTTCCGATGGTTCGGTTAGCTTCATGAGGTGATTTGTGGGTTAGGAGTGTGATCGGAAGTGGTTGTGGAGGTCCGGTGTAGAATTAGGCTTGAATCGGCGAAGTTAGTATTTTGGCAAATTCCGGTTGATAGGTGAGATTTTGATCCGAGGGTCGGATTGGAATTCCGAGAGTTCTTGTAGCTTCGTTATGTGATTTGGGATGTGTGTGCAAAATTTCAGGTCATTCGGAGGTGGTTTTGTTGGGTTTTTGATCAAATGCGTGTTTCGGAAATTTTTGGAAAAACTTAGGCTTGAATTCGATGTGAATTGATGGTTTTGGTGTTGTTTGAGGTGTTTTGATGATTGGAACAAGTTTGGATGATGTTTTAGGATGTGTTGGTGCTTTGGTTGAGGTCCCGGGGGCCTCGGGGTGATTTCGGATGGCTAACGGGAAGTTTTGAACTTGGGAGAATTGCAGAAAATGCAGTAGCAGGTGCAGGCAGATTTTGGCCTTCGCGATCGCGTGAGGTCCCTCGTGATCGCGTGATGTCCCTCGCGATCGCGTAGAAGGAGTTTGGGTGGCCCTGAGTTTGTGCTTCGCGTTCGCGTCTGGTGTCTCGTGTTCGCGGAGGGTTCTTGTGGTTGTGCTTCGCGTTCGCGTGAGTGGGGTCGCATTCGCGTAGGTTCAGAGGTCAAAGGCATCGCGTTCGCGGGCGTGGTGCCGCTTTCCCGAAGGGTCATTTTTGGTCAAAGAAAAATTGTGCATCGCGAACCCGTAAGTTTGACCGCGTTCGCGAAGAAGAAATTCCAGGAGCTGGGCAGAAGGTTTTTAAACATTTCATCTGCGAGTCTTAGCCATTTTTCCACCATTGTTGAGTATTTTGAGAGCTCTTTGGGAGAAATTGAAGAGAGATTCAAGGAGGATTGATTGGAGGTAAGTTTTATGAACTAAAAACGTGATTATATTGTGAAATTAACCTAGAAATTCATGGAAATTTAACTAAAAATGGAAGAACTAGGGCTTGGGTTTTGAGATTTTTAAATTGGAATTTGAAGGGCCATTTGAGGTCGGATTTGAGAGTTTTTGGTATGTATGGACTCGTGGCGAGATAAGGAACCCGTTAATGTGAAAATTTCCGAGTTTCGAGAAGTGGGCCCGGGGCTCAGGTTTTGCTAATTTCGGGATTTTTGATATATTTTGATTGTTTTCGATTGGGTTTTGTTCCTTTAGCATATTGTGACGTATTCGCTCTGGTTTTGGTCAGATTCGACGCGCGAGGAGGACGATTTGAGAGGCAAGGGCATAGCGAGCTAGAGCTTTGGCCGGTTTGAGGTGAGTTATGAATGTAAATGATGTCCTGAGGGTTTGAAACCTCGGATTTGCACATCGTAGTACTATATTGAGGTGTGACACGCGCTTGGTAATGAGCGTGGGGTCGTTTCCTATTGGGGATTGTGACTTGGTCCGCCCCGAGTGATGCTTTTACCGCGTATTTGATTGAAGCTTATTTGTTATCACCATTATTTGTGTTGATTGCCATATTTGGGCTTCGTGCCAACTTATTGAACCCTTCGGGGAGTTTTTATCACTATTTCCTCACTGTTTTGACTTACTACTTGAACTCAGTTGTACCGTTTTCTACTGTTTTACATCTCAGCCACTTTTACTCGGATTTTAAAACTTAAATGATATTTCTAGTGATGTTTTGGGCTGAGAACTACTGTTTTTCCTAAATGCCCGAGGGGCTTATATGATTTATGGACTGAGTATGGCCAAGGGCCGGTTGTGAGGGTACTATGGGATCGGGCTGCGCGCCGCAGTAGTGCTATATTGATATTGATATGAGACCGAGGGCCTGGACTTATGCCACGAGATGGCTTGTT
Organism: Nicotiana attenuata; assembly: GCF_001879085.1. Taxonomy (NCBI): domain Eukaryota; kingdom Viridiplantae; phylum Streptophyta; class Magnoliopsida; order Solanales; family Solanaceae; genus Nicotiana; species Nicotiana attenuata. The sequence continues at coordinate 243,804 of NW_017670425.1, forward strand.
ATTGCGCTTGGACCGTAAGGGGCCCCTACCGGAGTCTGCACACCCCCAGTGAGCGCCGTCGACGATAAAATAAATGGATCGGGCTACACGCCGCAGCGGGTACTAGAGAGTACCGTACTATGTGCTGCATTCCTTTATTTGTCTATCATTTATTTGCTTATCTGTTGTAGCTTTTCCATGTTTCTACTTCACTGGTTTATTGATTTCATACTACTTGGTTTAAATTGCCGTATTATAGATTACCATGTGTTTATCCATGATTTCTTATTCTCAACCTTTATTTATGTTTATTACTCATTGGGTCGGAGTACTCACATTACTCCCTGCACCTTGCGTGCAGATCCAGGTGCATCTGAGGCTGAGTGAGGATTCTCTGTTGAGCAGCGCATATCTGGGAGCATCGAGGTAGCTGCATGGCGTCCGCAGCCCTGATCTCTCCCTTATATCCTTTGTTTTTATTTTGTATTCCCCTAGAGTGACATGTATTAGATTGATAAACTTGTATTAGAGGCTCAGACTTGTGACACCAGATCTTTTGGGCTATGTATTAGTATTGTTATATGAAATTCCGCACATTTAACTCTTATTTCAGACTTCTAATATGTTGATTTGGTAATTTAATTGTGTTAGCTAATAATGAGTTGTATAATGAATTGGGTTAAGGTTGTTAATTGGTCGGGCTTGCCTAGCAGTATGTTGGGCGCCATCACGATCGGAGTTGGGGTCGTGACATATGCACATACAGGTCGTTAATGCTCCAGCTAAAGCAGCCGACAATCATCCATAATTTTAGGGAAGGCAATAAGATAGCCCACAAGCTGGTAAGGGCAGCCCTGAAGGAAGGAAAAAAAATCATCATCTACTAGGCAAACCACCCTTTTATGCAATAAATAACCTAGCAACATATAAGGTGGAAGGTGTTTATTTTGTTAAGACTATTAATACTAATGTTTGTATTAAGCTTGCCAACTGGGGCAACATAAATGTCCTTAAGTCTAGATTTTTTATGGATTATAACAAATAGTATTTCGTAGCATTAATATATATTTTCTCCCCTTGGTCAAAAAAGAAAAAGAATGTTTAGGTTATACTACTACTCCAAAAATGCTAGTTTAGGCGCCACACGAATTTCAAACTCTAAATAAATAGAAGGCAAAAGGGATTTACATTCCTATACACTATTTGAAACTTTATTATCCTCCCTATTCAAGTTTCAGTTCAATCACATAGTCATATACAGTTTACCAATTATATACATTTTAGGAATTTAATGAGAATCGATTAACTCCTATAATCTCTCTAACGTACATATCCCGCTCCCCCCACGTTTCTTTCTCCATACCTCCACGTTTTTGTACTATCTCCCTCCACTAACGCCCGTCTTTCACTTTTCTTCAAAAATCTTTCGCAATTTTTTTGAATTCTAGGTCTAATTCCTATCAAAATAGTAGTTGCTTAAATTTTTCCTTCCCTTTCAATGAAGAAGAAAGAAGTTCCGAAGATTAGCACTAAAAATGTTAATGTTGGTGATATTCTTACTTTTGATTTGGGTGTTTTCTCACAAGATTCACCCAAAAAAGCAGTGAAATCGGCACATGCAAAACCAGAGACAAAGTCCAAGTTTTCCCCTCGTGAAGTTAGGGCAGAAGCTCGAACAAAATTTAAGCATGATATGGATGCTAGTGAAGCTTCGACATCTGCTAAATCAGTAAAGCAGAAGGGCAAAGAAATTGCTCGCGATGATGATTTCGTCGAAGAAGAAGTTATCCCGAAAGTTGCAAAAAAAAAAAATCAGAGTTTCTCCTACTGTCAAACCTTCAAAAAAGAAGAAGGTTAAAAAATCACCTAAAACTATACCCCAACAATCATTGGAGAAGGTAAAATTTTAGTAGCTACAATTTTGGTTTTTTTTTCAAAGTCAAAAAACCTGTTCTCATTCTCATGACTGTACATATTTTTTTTGTATTTGTAAAACTTTTGTCTACATTGTGTGTATTTATTGTAGGTTATCAACTTTTCTACATTTCCCTGTAAATTATAGATTTCTTGTATATTATTCGAAATCATTTTGTTATGGAATGTACTACATGATTTAGTTGGTTTTATTGGTTATTATTTACTCTATTTTGTAGATGTTAGTTTTATTTTCTGTAAAGAATTTTATATATTATGTCTAGTTGTTACTTTCTAATTTCTTGCTCTAAATATAATTTTATCAGTGCATTTGTAGCTTCAATATAGTCAGTTGTTATATATGTTTACTAATTTTATAACTTACTTATATGCAATGTATTAATGTCTTTCTGATTGTAGCTAAGTTGTAGTCGAAATGTATTTATTTTTTTTCTGTTCTTCAAACAAGTTTTATTAACTTACTGTTTCCTTTGGTGCATAATCGAATATTTTTTGCACCTCATGATGTTGATTATGGCATCACTAGGTACCAGACATTATCCGACCCTGCTGTTCCTGGCCAAATCAAGGTGTTATTGTCTGAAAATGGGTTAAAGTTGTTTAAGAAGACATGTTTTGGGCAATTTCTTACCCTGCCCGAAATATGTATCCAAAATCAGGCAATTCACCTTCTCATGAAGTATGAATTGAACGCATCTGGTTTTGACTTTTTTACAGCAGAGATAAAGGGGGAGAGGCTGAACTTTGGGTTGAGGGAGTCTCCCCTTATTACTGGCCTTAAATATTTTACAGAAGTGACGGACTTTGGTTACAAAAATAAGTATGACAGTAAAATAATGAGGAGCTATTTTTCGAACAAGAAAAAAGTTGAGATGTCATACTTGAAATAAATTGTAACCAGTCGTAGTTCGGTGAATGATGAGGATGCAGTCAAGCTGTGTATTCTCTATCTGATAAGATTCTTCATCTGTCCTTCAGACAAAGAAAATTTAGGTTTGATAGACCATTTTAGGTTCTACTTGGTGGACTCGGGGCAGTATGCAAATTACGCATGGGGTATCGAAGCTTATACACAATTGCTTCTGTCCGTTAGGCACAAGCTCAACCCTTCTGTGCATTTTTATCTCATTCGAGATTTTGCACTCGCTATGCAAATATGGTTGTATGAGTGTTGCTCTACAGTCAACACTGATATAACTACAAGGTTTGGTTATTTGATCCCCGCATACTTAACTGGACAGCTAGTAAGGACAAGATATAGTTAACTGCATTGGAAGATAGAATGATCAAACCATCATGGATCAAGGTAAATATTTTTCACTTCTGGACAGACAATTTAATATAAATTATTTATACATATTATGACTAGGTCCCTCACATTTTTTTTTCACTCAGTTCACCAGCATACTTGAAGCCCCAGAAGAGCTTTCAAGAATGACTTTGCCAGACAAAGTTGAATACATACTTGAAGAAGCTGAAACAAAGGTCGAGCATCCGACAGATGCTCCATCTCAATCTCGACATAAGCATGCAATGGGAATAGATGACAAGAAAGATATTGTGAAATAAATAAATAAAATTAAGAAAAGATGTTGATAAAGTAACATCTATACATAATCCTAACTGGTTTCTTTAATTTATGTTATGCAAATTATTTCGTTAACTCTTTATATATATATATAAGCCTCTAATTGTAAGATACATTATAACAATTTTTTGTTCTTTAGGTTTTTGAAGAACTAGGTAGCATTCGAAAGCTACTCAATGATTCTATCAAGTCTGTTTTACAGGCAATAAACAGTCAAAGGATACTAACAATGATGTTAAGGTTACATTCGAAATATATTCATTTTGGACAATAATTTTTGCCATGATCATTCATAAAGTATATAGTCTAACAAGTATGCTTGCACTTTACTGATAGTTCTATAAAAAATGATGAGCATTACAAAGAAAAGAACAATCAATACAATCCGGGTAGTAGTACTAAACCAGTGTTGGCCAGCAGCAGTAAAACATGTATCTTAACAATTTTAACACAATTGCTAAAATTATATCCTACATTATATTAACATTATATCTACACGTAGCCTAAATTGCCAACCAACAATCCACATTGTCACACCTCTTTTTTCTTACACCCGCAGGAAGGGTGTAAAGAAGTTTTTCCACTTAAAGGACAATCGGAACGAAATTTATTATTAAGATTTCAGAGTCGCCACTTGGGAGATTAATGGTGTCCCAAGTCACCGGCTGAATCCCGAACCGAGGAAATTATGACTCTGTTTAACAGTCCGCTCCAGAAATCCGAGTAAGGAATTCTGTTAACCCGGGAGAAGGTGTTAGGCATTCCCGGGTCCCATGGTTCTACCACGGTCGCTCAACCGTCATATTTGGATTATTTACCTGATTTTACAAAATGTTTGAATCTATGTGCTTTTTAACCGCTTTTATTATTATTATTATTCTAAAGAGAATTGCAACGTCGTGAAAACATATCTCGAACCGCGTCACATAATGCACCGCGACTTTTTGACACATTTTGACTTCGTTGAAATTTGGATTTGGGTCACATAAATGCGCACCCGAGTTTAGGAAGGTAATGTTATTAAAATACGCGCCTAAAGAGGCTAACGCGTTATTATCTTTGGGGAAGGCCGTGAAATTCGTTAAACGGCCCATCCCGAAGTCTAAGTATTTTTTATAAACATTTATCGAGGGCCCCGCAATTTGTTTGTTTTATTTGGCGACGCTCGTCTTATTTTATTTGAAAGGCAAGTCCTAGAATAACTATGATTTTCTAATTATATGAGTTTCTGACAATAAAAAAAAAGTCCTAGTTAATTAGTATGTCAGTCAATGTGTTATTACTAATATATTTGAAACAGATATTGCATTTAAATGAAACATTTCAGCATATATTCTGCATTTGGGCCTGATGATGGGATCCAGGCCCAGGGCGTGCTGGTGTAAACATTTGAGCTACAGAGCTAAGTGTGGCAATTTTTGGGCCTGGCGTGTGAGCCCAGTAGGACAAAGGCCTCGATGCCATTATATTCTAACTAATTAATTCAGGGACATTTAAGGTTCATGCCCAATTGTGAGCCATTACACTCCTTTTGAAATCAATGATTAAACCAACAACAAAATAAAACAAACAGAAACGCTAAAATTAGAGCTGACGCCTACAACCAGTGTTCTCTAGCCCAAATTCCAGTACTATTCACATTCATATTATCCTTTTCCTTTCAATTGATATAATAATACCTGAATTGGCAATTAGTACGAGCTAATACCCAGGACTAGTTAAATATAATCTAACAATCACAGTCCAGGCTAGTTTAACAGTCCAACAAGTTCATTTTAACTACAGGAGCCAATTATCATATGCTAACATGTACTAATGCAAACTATATTCAAAATTTTCTCATACAATTACAATTCATGTCCAATTACTACAAAACTAACAGGGATTCACATATCATCAGCGAATGAAAGATCTAAATATACAAATCAAAGAGAAGCTAAATCAGAATCTTCACGTATATTCAATCTTCATGTTCTCAGCTTACAAGTACCAAAGTTACAGCTGTGTACCTGGATTCGAATGAAAAAACAGATGAGAGGAGGAATAGATCAGCAACAAAAGCGTAACAGCAACAGTAAATTAGAACCACCTCAGCAGCAAACTCAAACTTAACCCAGAAAATACACTCAAACAAAGCCGGGCAGAGTTGTAAACCCAGCAGCAACAACAAACACCCAAAACAGAATGACTGAACCCAAAAACTGCTCGAAATCAACTAGAATACCTCTGAAATTTCAGCAACTAAAGAGAGAACTAGGAGATATGATTCAATAACTAAAAACTCGCACGTAACCTAAAAGTTCCAATGGAATAGTGTTTTTGCTTTTGTTTTTTGAAGATTTTTGTTGTTTTGTGGTTTTGAGGAGCTGGATCTAGAATTGGAATTTGAAATTCAAAACTTAGAAACTCAGAAAATCAGAGAATGGATTTGGGGGGAAATATTTTTGGGGCTCAAAAACTTGCAAATGAAGGCAAGGGCATGCCCTTTTATAGGCACACATAAGGCCTTATCAGATTTTTAGTTTTCTTTTTAGTCCTTCTTTATTTACTCATTTAACCCCTTGTTTTCTGACTTGTGTCACAAGTTAATACACTATAATTACTGAAATTACACTAAAGTCCTACTTTGGAAGGTCCTAGAAGATTCTAGTTTCAACTACCATGTGCTATCCAATCCTAAATGTCTAAGCTACCCTTGAATTCAACCTAATTACTAACCCAACCAAACTCCTTTTGTTCTAGTTAAGATTCAACTATAGTTAATTAAAGACTAAGCTATTCAACTATATCCAATCATCTAGGCCTAAATACTTTAAAAATACTGAATTAAAGAATAATTATTGATGAAATTGAAACAGATTAAACTAGACTAATTAAACTAACAGAACTATTGATTCAATCAAGCAAAAATCAAACAGTACCCAAAAGAGATTTGAAGCACGATTAAACTAAAATCTAAAAAGGAAACAAAAACCAAATTACAGAGCTAATACACATGTGTTTAACCAAATACTACACTACTTATCAGAATTGCCAAACACCAACTGAATCAAAATAAAACTAAAAGAAAAAAAAATCTAACTACACTACAATTTAAACCACTCAGAATTAAACTTAACAATCAGAAACAAAACGAAAAAAATCAACATTAAGCTAATATGAACCAATTACTGAAATTCGCAAAAGCAAACAATTGCATTGGAAGAACACAGATAAACAGACACACATAAAAAAAAAAGGGGATTGAGAAACTCACTGATTTTCAGCTTTAATGCATCAACTTGAAATTGGCCCCAAAAATGATATTATATGTCTACTCCGTGTCAAATAAGCATATGATATCACTTTCAGGGCCATTAGACATTGGTAATCGAGAGTCGCAGTTTCAACCTTGCTTAAAACCCTAGATGTGAAATTAGGGCCATCCGGTTGGGTATTTTATGAAATAATCAAGAGTACGTGGTTTCTGGTGACCTGGTAATTATAGGGTGTGAGTTTGGTTGAGTTTGGACGGCGGCGGCGCCGTGCACGGTGGTGGCGGCGCCTAGGGTTTGGTAGATTTGGGGGTTTTGGTTGGGATTTGAAAGAAAACAAGGTTGGATTTGGGAAGAGGGGAGCGAGGGGAGGAAATGGTGTAATTTTGGGCGTCATTGGACGCCGGACGCCGCCGTGAGGCGATTTCCGGCGGCGGCGCAAGGCGGAGCCGGCGTGGAACAAAGAGTACGAGGAAGAGGGGAATGGTCTTTAGGGTTTCTAGATTTTCAGACACTTTTATGTAAAAGTCCAAATCAATTATGGACCGTTGGATTAGATGGACGGAACGGACCAGATTAATTTTAACTTAAAGGTATCAAACGACGTAGTATTGGCATGATACTACGCCGTTTTGAGGGATCCTAGGGACTGAAGATTGGACCGGGTATTGGGTGTATTTGGGCCTGGCTTGTTTGGTTTTGGGGGTGGGGGGTCCGTTTGGGCTTTAAGAATTTTAAAGGATTTGGCCCAAAACAATTCAACTCCTCTTTTATCTTTCTCTTTCTTTTCAAATTAACTCTCTTTTTTTTTAATTTCTTTTTAAAAATAAAACTAAAAATAAACCTAAATTGATTCCTACTCAAATTATCTTAGCAAATTAATTACCATAATTAAGAAATTAAAGAAAAACTACTAAAAATCCACATTGGAATTAAAAGGCGCAAAATGACTATTTTTTGTGATTTTCCTCTTAATAAAACAACCTTATTACTATTCTTAAAATGCAAAATTAACTCCTAAAGGCACATGCAACACATTTTTTGTATTTTTCACTAATTAAAATGCACAAACAAAATGCAAACAATTAACAGAAAATGCCACGAAAATCCACAAAATTGCAAATACTAAAAGTTTATTTTGTTTTGAATTTATGGGAGTAATTCACATAGGGCAAAAATCACATGCTCACACACATTATATTTCCAATTGTTTTCTTAGATACAGGACACATGAATGATATTCAAAATGAGGAGCATGTTCCTATAGGTGTTGACTTATCTTCCCAGTTTCAAGGGGCATTAGAGGAAGAAACTGCAGGTACAATTTAGTACATTTTATCAACATATTTCACAATACATATTGCATCTCAGCTACAGGACAACATTTCAACAAATTTACTACAATTAAACTACAATTTATCTACAGTGTTGTTTCTGTTTACTATAAATTATCTATAATTTTATTAAGTTGTACACGTTTATTGTAACAGAGAACGAAACTATGCATGTGGAATCTCCAAAATAGGATGCTAAAGTTGGCATACAACGAGAGCATTTACATGGAGAGAAGGAGACTATGCATTTGCAATCTCCCATTCAACAAGCAAACGTTATACAACAAGGAGGCGATTGCTGTGAAGATTTCAGTGGTATTATATGCTACAATATAATTGTAGGAAATTAAACAACATGTTTTATATAAGTTTCAATTTTCCAAAAAAGAACTGATGCAACCAATATACAATGTTGTTCTTTTGTTTTAAATTTTGAAGGTGAATCAGCCGACTACGTCAATGTAGGTGATTCGGACAATGACTCCGGTCTGGAAAAAGGAAAGTAACACTTGATGATTTTGAGCTGCCAGAGAACTTCTCCCAGATTGTTAAGTTCAGCGAGCTTAATCAAGATGAAACAAAACATGTGCATCAAGGAAGAACAAGGCAGCCTGGAAAGCATGCCAGATCCCCCTTTCTCCCTTATTACAGTTCTGGGGGAAGAACTTCTGTTGGACCTCTAATTTTTCGGATCAAGCATCAATTTAGTGGTGTTATTGGTGACGATGTTGATCCTGACTTGTTGGAAGAATTCAATAAGTGGTTATACTTTGGTACCGACATGTCACGACCCCAGTTCGCCCTCCGTGAACTATCGTGGCGGCACCTAGTCTCAGGTAAGCCTAAAAAATTGCGGAAAAAGAAACAACAGAATAAAACAAATAAGAGCTTGTGGAATAAATATAGTGAAGGTTTAAAGATGCCACTCGGCATATACAATACAACTCTCAAACTGAATCTATATTTCCCAAAATCCGGAATCTCATGAAATCACAAGCTATAGAATAACTACAGTATTCTAACTCCAGAGTGTCTAAACAAAAGTAAATACAGAAGGGCTAATACTATGAGAGAGAATGGAAAGGGAATTATGTTCTAAACGTCAATACCACACAAGAGGGGGGTGATTTGTGTAGTACTCAATTTTCGCTCTAGAAGAACCTGGTTCTTCTAGGTGTACTTATTACTACTGTTTGCGGAATTAAACGTACATAAAATAAAGAACACAGAGATTTTTACGTGGAAAATACCTGGCTCAAAAGGTGAAAAACCACGACCTACTACTCAGTATGATTTTCCCAAACTTCCACTAAAATCACTGAGCCAAAACAGCATTTACAAAACTCTTGTAAACCTAAGGATTAAACTCTAATCCCATTGTGGCACACAGCCTCAGCTGTTGCGACAACTTCAAGTTAACTCTAACTTAAATACTCAAAGTACCTAATACAATTGCTTCTGTGAAAGCTGAAAGGTACAAGTTTAAATCACCTACTACAATTGAACTAGAATAAAAGAAAGACACAATGGAATTGGTTCTTCTATCTTGTCCAAGTAGCTTCAAGAATGCACACTTGAATCTCACATAAATTGCTTGCAAAATTGCCTCGCTCTTTTGCTCTCAATTTAGTTTAACTTATGCGTTTGTGCAATACCTATAAAAGAGAATAATCACTGTTATTTAATGAGTTAGTAATTAGAGTTTGATTAAGACTCAATTGCTGATCTTCCATTGAAGTTGAGTCCTTGAACAACACAAACTCCAACCCTATCCTTTATCCGGATTGTGTTCTCTTCTCATAAGGAGACTTTCACCCCTTATCCAATATGCAACCTTTTCGATCAGTTCAGGAGATATTGCTGCTTGATCACTGAGACTTATCTCCTTCACGTGCATCTCACATGTATAGGTTAATAAATATTGTGCCTCACATGATGGACCTGGTCCATGACTGAGTTCATTTGTCATTCTTCAAAACTTCACCTGAACTTGGGCCAACAAATTCCCCCTTTTTGATGATGACAAACTCTGTGCTTTTACTGATCAAAAATCTGTTAAGAACTTAAGTACTCATCTTAACATCAACACTTAACTTAGAATTTTAACTTATCATCAAGGACCAGATTTAATTAGGTTATAAATATCACATTATTCAGAATAAAGAGTAAAGCACAATATCTCTTCCCCCTTTTGGCATCATCGAAGAGTTGCATACCCAATGTGAATCCCAGATTTTAATAATTACTCATGGCCACTAAGGCAACTGCAAGTGAAAACATGAATCAAATTATCAATAATCAACAGACATAATTGAACTATTAAGATCAAAAGCATCATAGAACAAGAGAAACAGCAGTAGTCATTGATAAGGATATGTTTCCACAAACAAACCAAAAAAAGAAAGAAAAAACTTCCAAAACATGAGCAAAAAGAAACTGAAACATCCCTAAATTGGGTCACTAGGGTTACTGGGGATACTAGACTGGATCTAAAGACAAGTGATGGAAGGCCTAGGGCTTGGAAGAACTAGATGGTTGAGATTGGAGAAGGTTTAGCATATTTTGAAGCATTCCATCACTCTTCTCCTTTTCTTTTGCTAGCTCAGTTCTAAGGCCATCTTCTCATTCTCCAATTCAGCCACACGTGCCTTGAGCCTAGCAATTTCATAATCCTTAGTTCCACACTCCTGAACCAAGGCCCTAACCTTGATGTTGATGGGTGTCTTCAGAGATGAACCAGGTTCAACTGGGGTGGCATTGACTGGATAGTCACAAGCTAGAAGAGTCTTGACGCCAAAATGTTCCTTGCTTGATGCCATCTCCCATTTCTTCAAAGGCACATTCAGCCTGTCCAGAACAGTAGTCAATATGAACCCATATGGAGTGGCATGAGCCTTGGAGCCATTTATGACCCTGTCTAGTAATTTGACAATAAAAGCAGGCCAATTGATCTGCATTCCTCTCACAAGGCATTCCATAAGAACCAGGTCCATGTAGTTGGCAGTGTGCCTTCTCTCCTGTCCGGGCAGTAGACACTTGTTGACAAACTCAAACAGGACCTTGTGCTCAGGCCTCATCTCACTTTTCTGCACAAACCTGGCTTCAGGCACATCTTCAGCAGCTTTAGCATCACAGAAATTCCTAGTGATTTGAAGAGCAGTAGGGAGAGATTCCGGACATGGCCACCTTTGCCTTGTATAATCATCATACCCTTCACTAGGTATGTCCAGAATCTCACCCAGTTTGAGTGCATCAAACTCCACTTTTACTCCTTTCACCAGGCTGGTGACTACCCCATTCTTCACAGTGGCATTTGCCATAAACTCAATCAGTTCTTTCCTGGCCAGCCTTCCATCCATTTCCAGGACCATGTCCTTCCACCCTTGTGCAGTAAGAGCATCCACCAACCTCCTCATTCCTGGTTCATCCAGGTCTTTCAGCAGCCTTCCTTTCAAAAAATTTCTTTTGCCAAAGATGGCAAACCTGTCTTGTTCTTTCTCAGATTCCTCCTCTTCTTCTTCACCACTCCATTCTTCATCTTCCTCAGTAATTTTCACCTGCTTGCCTTTCACTGCAGATCTTGTTCTCTTGGCCAAAGAGGGTTCAGCAGGTACAGGTACAGAGGAAGACTTCTTTGAAGAAGTCTTGGTTCTTTTTGATTTGGGTATTGGAACCTTTTCAGTTGTTCCTCTTTCTTGATGGACCAGTTCCATCTCCTCTTCTTCTTCTACTACTTCAGAGCTTTCTACAACCTTTGCTTTTCCCTTCTCCCTCTTTTTCTTTCTGCTTTCTTCCAGAGCTTTCTGTAACTCTGCTTCACTTTGCTTGACCTTGCTTCTAGTAGCTCTTTCCTTAGGCACTGAAGGGACAGTAGAATTTGGGGATGAAGTTTTGCTTTTCTTGGTTGGCTTGGAAGCAGTTGGAGCCTTTTGTGAAGAAGCTTTGCGCTTCTTTGGATCATAACTAGCCCCAGCCCTCTTCAGAATATCCGCCAGGGTTTCCTTAGCTGATGAAACAGGTTCTTCTTGTTGCTTGCTTAGATGAACAAGCCCTTAAGCCGCCTCCCCAGAACCACTTCCCCCTGACTTGATGCCACTTTCTTCAATACTCCCACAGATAGCAAGAACTTTTTCTTTCCCATTACCCGTCTCATCACCACTTGCTCCCTCTCTCTCTCTTTTCCTTTCTTTTTACCTCCACTCCTACTTGATTCAGCCACCTTTACATCTTTAATAGGACCAATTAGAACAAACCTATTTTCAGTGCTTTCAACCACAGTAGAAAATACCACACAAGAACTTACCTCACCAGGGGTTTCTTGAATTTTCTCAGTGTCAGAAGACCCGTGTTCTTCACCTTCACTGGCAGAAATAAAAGCTTCAGACTTAGAGCTGGAGTCAGATTCGTGAACAGGGCTTTCTTTCTTTTGGCTAGCCTTCAATCTCTTAGTTAGAACTTTCCTTAGGGCTCCAGATGCTACAGTTTTTCTAGCCAACATTTTCTGCCTATGAAACCTAGGTTTTGGGGATTCACTAGGAGGAGTAGATGAGGATGTATTAGAGAGGGATGCTGGTGGGGAAGTGCCAGGATTATCTTGGGGGTTAGACATGGTTCTACGACTATGGAAGTGTTTTGAGAATTTCTGAGAAGAAAGGCGATTTGGGATTTCTGGAGAGGAAAATCAATTAGAACTAGAGATACAATTTTGACGGTTATCGGATTATGAAGAAGAGGTGTGGTGTGTATTTAAAGGCGATTAGTAGTAAGTGCAGTAACGACAGCTTTTTCAGGGGTCAATTAGAGGTCTAATCAAGGTGTAATTCCAGTCTCTTAGTAATTATTAGGCATCGCTAGATTTTAGGCAAAAATCCCGGTTTTTAGAGTTCCAGGAGAACGAAACTGGTTCAATGCTCAACGGATAGAATTTCTGGGAATTTTACAAATGTAGGACTTCTGCTCATGATTGGATAATTAATCTTTCTAATTGTGCAGAGTATAGAAAACATACCTGAGCTTTCATATGAACACATACTGATGAACCAGGTTCTTCATATAGAATTCTCTTGAACATGCCTCAAATGCCATAATAGAAAAACTTTGTAAGAGATCAGTGAGTCATATATACACCTGTCACAGGAGCATACTAATTAAAGTATGAAACTGAGTAAGAATTGATCTAGATATTTACACAAAGTTAGAACTCCTAACCAAAATACAATTTTTTCCAATTTTTTTTCATATTTCTTTTTTCATTGTGCATTCTGAACTGGACCTATTAGGTGATCTTAATCATCCCTAATTCCAACCTGTTCCTCTCAAAGTTTTCTCTACTCAGTGCTTTAGTGAAGATGTCAGCTATTTGTTTATCCGTAGCACAGAATTCTATTGAAATTAATCCTTTCTCATAGTTATCTCTTAAGAAGTGGTGTCTAACATCTATGTGCTTAGTCCTCTTATGATGAACAGGGTTCTTTGTCATACTTATAGCACTAGTGTTATCACAGAATATTGGAATACATCCCACTTCAATTCCAAAATCTACCAACTGTTGTTTGATCCATAGTAATTGAGCACAACAAGAAGCAGCATCAACATACTCAGCTTCAGCAGTAGATAGGGCCACTGAATTTTGCTTTTTGGTAGCCCATGACACAAGACATGAACCAAGGAAGTCTGCCATACCTGAGGTGCTCTTCCTATCCACTAGAAAACCTGCATAATCAGCATCAGCATATCCAACTAAATTGAAATTGCTACCTTTGGGATACCAAAGACATAGATCAGTGGTGCCTTTCAGATATCTTAATATCCTCTTGACAGCAGTCAAGTGAGACTCTTTTGGATTTGCCTGAAAACCAGCACAAAGCCTTACACTGAAAACAATGTCAGGTCTGCTAGCAGTAAGATACATGAGTGAACCAATCATACCCCTATACAACTTTTTATCAACTGATGAACCAGGTTCATCAACATCTAATTTAGTGGCAGTTGCAATGGGTGTGTCTATTTCTTTAGATTCCTCCATTTTAAACTTTTTGATTAGCTCTCTTGTATACTTCTGCTGATGGATCATGGTTCCATTTGGACTTTGTTTGATTTGCAAGCCTAAGAAGAAGTTAAGCTCACCCATCATGCTCATTTCAAACTCACTCCCCATTAATTTTGCAAAGTCCTTACTTAGCTTATCAGTGGTGGCCCCGAAGATTATGTCATCGACATATATTTGTACAACAAGGAGATCCTTACCTTTTTCCCTTAAGAATAAGGTACTATCAATTTTACCTCTTTTGTACCCATGCTCCAGTAGGAATTTGGACAATCTTTCATACCATGCTCTTGGGGCCTGCTTGAGTCCATAGAGAGCCTTGTCTAACTTGTACACATGCTCAGGACATTCCTTGCTTTCAAACCCTGAAGGTTGTTTTACAAACACTTCTACTTTCAGGTAACCATTCAGGAAGGCACTTTTAACATCCATTTGGTAAAGAGTGAATTCCATGTATGCTGCAAAGGCTATGAGAAGTCTGATTGCCTCTAGTCTTGCAACTGGAGCAAAAGTCTCATCATAGTCTATGCCCTCCTCTTGGCTGTAACCTTGGACCACCAATCTTGCCTTGTTTCTTGTAATTGTTCCATCTTCATAAAGTTTGTTTCTGAAGACCCATTTTGTACCAATGACTGATCTGTCCTTGGGTCTTGGAGCTAGATGCCGCCAAACTTGACTTCTTTCAAACTGGTTGAGTTCATCCTGCATTGCATTCACCCAATCTGCATCCTGCAAAGCTTCAACAACATTTTTAGGTTCAATAATATATAGAAAAGCATCAAAAGCACACAGATTCTTTAATTGTGATCTAGTTTTAACTCCAGATGTTGGATCAGTGATAATGTTCTCAATGGGATGAGAACTTTGATACTTGTGAGGTTTCACAACCAACTGGTTTTTGCTAGATGTTTCTCCCATGTTCTGTTGCTGAGGAACAGGGTTATGAACAGGTTCCTTTAAGGGATTTATTTCAGTTCCTCTTTGATTAGTTCCCCCTGTCAGGTTGCCCTGTATGGAAGAACCTGTTCCATCACCTGTTCCTTCTGTTGGTGCCACTTTGACCTGAGCTGATGCTTCAGTCAAGTCCTTTACCAATCCAATGGCTTCATCTTCATGTTCCTGTCTCTCAGAAAGAATGTTAGTTTCATCAAATACTACATGCACACTTTCTTCTACACACAAAGTTCTTTTGTTAAATACTTTATATGCTTTGCTATGTGAAGAATATCCCAAGAATACTCCCTCATCACTTCTGGGATCAAACTTACCTAGGGAGTCTTTTCCATTGTTGTGCACATAGCACTTACAACCAAATGCCCTAAGATGGGATATATTTGGTTTTCTCCCTTTAAGTAACTCATAGGGAGTCTTCTCTGCAAGAGGTCTAGTCATGCATCTATTGATTATGTAACATGCAGTGTTTACAGCCTCTGCCCAGAAGCTGTGAGGCAGTTTACTAGAAAGTTGCATGGTCCTAGCCATGTCCTCAAGGGTCCTGTTCTTTCTTTCAACTACTCCATTTTGCTGAGGAGTCCTAGGGGCAGAGAAGTTATGATCTATACCATTTTCATCACAGTA
The DNA here is from genome assembly GCF_001879085.1 of Nicotiana attenuata. Classification (NCBI taxonomy): domain Eukaryota; kingdom Viridiplantae; phylum Streptophyta; class Magnoliopsida; order Solanales; family Solanaceae; genus Nicotiana; species Nicotiana attenuata. The sequence goes on from NW_017670425.1 coordinate 259,518, forward strand.
TTCAACAAACTTTGCATTTTCAAATTCAGTTCCATGATCAGACCTAATGGATACAAGTTGATTTCCTAACTGTTTCTGAGTTTTTCTAACAAAAGTAGTAAACATATCAAATGCTTCATCTTTAGATGTTAGAAATAGTACCCAGGTAAATCTAGAATAATCATCAACAAGTACGATTACATATTTCTTTCCACCTCTGCTCATTGTTCTCATTGGACCACAAAGATCCATATGAACCAGTTCCAACGACTTGTACGTGCTTACCATTTTCTTGGTTTTGAAGGATGATCTTACCTGCTTCCCCCTTGCACATGCCTCACAAACTTTGTCTTCCTTGAACTTGATGTTGGGTAACCCTATCACCAAGTCCTTGGAGACTAATTTGTTTAGCTGATTCAGACTTGCATGACCAAGTCTTTTGTGCCATAGGAGGGGATCATTAACCAACATACTTAGGCAAGTGTGTTCATTTTCTGACAGAGTGGACAAATCTACAATGTAAATATTGTTAACTCTTTTTCCCTGCAAAACAATCTTGTCAGTGGTAAGGTTAATCACAAAGCACTTGGTAGAGGTGAAAGCTACAAGATTACCTCTGTCACACAGTTGTGACACACTTATTAGGCTATATTTCAAACCATCTATCAAGTAGACATTCTCTATGGAATGAGAATCTGTCTTACCTACCTTTCCAACCCCAATGATCTCACCTTTCTTTCCATTACCAAAGGAGACATTACCTCCTTTTAAGTTCTCAAGTGAAAGGAACTGGTCCTTGTTCCCAGTCATATGTTTTGAGCAACCACTATCCATATACCATATTTGGCTGCATCCTTTCACTTGGACCTACAAAAGAAATCAGGGGTTAGTCTTAGGAACCCAAAATATTTTGGGTCCCTTTCTATAGGCAAAAGGGTGAATCAAATTCCTTCTTGCCCATCTGGGCAACTTACTTTTCTCTTGAACAAAAGCTTTGTTCTTTTGACTGGCCTTTACTTTTGCATTATATTCATTTTTGTAATGGCCAGTCTTGCCACAGTGTGTGCATATTTTATTCTCAGGAAGTGTGAGGTACTTGCTTTTAGAGTCCCACTTTGGTGCTTGAGTCCCATAGCCAAGTCCTCTTTTGTTGCTACTGTGATGCTCTTGCAACCAAGAGAGTGCATCAGAGGCCTTGTTCCATTTGCAAGTTCTGTCTAGTTCATGTTTCACTTTTCCTAGATCTTCTTTTAGGACTTTAATTAGTTCATCCTTTTTATACAATTCATCCTTCATTTTTCCTGAGTTTTCCTCTAGAGTGAGATATGTGTGATCAACTTTCTTCTTTCCAGTTCCTAGTTTCAATTTTAAGTTTTCAAACCTAAGTTCTAGCACACTTGTGTCAAGTTCAAGAACCTGGTTCTTCAACTCAGCATTTTTGCTATCACACTCATTAGCCCTAGACTCTAAGCTTTTGCATTTTGCTTTTAGGATCACACATTCCTTAGACAGTTCTTCCTTCTCATTGTTAATTGTCTCAGACTCATCAATGAAATCTAGTAATAGCTCAGCCAGCTTTTCTTTAGACAAAAATTTAATTTCGTCTTTGAGATGAAGAATACTTACCTCTTGTTCATCATCTGAGTCTCCGATGGCCATAAGAGCCTGTTCTTCTTCAGCTTCATCTTCTGAGTCCTCATCTGATGTTTCTCCCCAGGCAGCAACCATAGCCTTTGTTGAGCCTTTGTTCCTTTTTGGTTGAACTTGTTCCTTCTTCCTGTTCCTTCGTTCAGCCCTTTCTTTCTTCCATTCAATTTCCCATTGAGGGCAGTTCTTGATCATGTGGTCAGTCTTACCACACTTGTAGCAACCCTTATTGGTCTGTTTCTCAGGAGCTCTTGGTTTGTTGAAGGTTGTACCTCTTGAAGAACCATTTCCTCTCATAAGGTACCTTTTGAAATCTCTTGTGATCATAGCCATTTCATTATCCTCTAGCTTGAACCTTCAGCAATTCTGAGAGCCAGACTTCTTTCCTTCTTGGGTGTATCCATCTTCATGGTTTGCCTTCTCAATTCATATGCAGTGAGTTACCAATTAGTTCATCCAGCCTGAGGGTAGCATTATTCTTTGATTCCTGAATAGCAGTGATTTTGCTTTCCCATGAGACTGGCAGAACCCTTGTTAAGATTTTCTCAACCTTGTCTTCTTTAAGAATAATCCTTCCAAGAGATTTAAGTTCATTCGTCAATGTAGTGAACCTAGTATACATCTCTTGTATTGTTTCTCCTTCCTTCATAGTAAAATTCTCATATTGAGAATACAGCAGTGTTCCTCTAGACCTCTTCACTTGAGGTGTTCCTTCATGAGCCACTTGCAAGGTGTCCCAGATTTCCTTAGCAGTGGTACAGCTTTGGATTCTGTTGTACTCATCATGACCTAAGGTGTTATCCTTTTCAAGGATAACCTGGCTCTGATACCAAATGATGTTCTAAACGTCAATACCACACAAGAGGGGGGTAATTTGTGTGGTACTCAATTTTCGCTCTAAAGGAAACTGGTTCTTCTAGGTGTGCTTATTACTACTGTTTGCGGAATTAAAAGTACATAAAATAAAGGACACAGAGATTTTTACGTGGAAAACACCTGGCTCAAAAGGTGAAAAAACCACGACCTACTACTCAGTAGGATTTTCCCAAACTTCCACTAAAATCACTGAGCCAAAATAGCATTTACAAAACTCTTGTAAACCTAAGGATTAAACTCTAATCCCATTGTGGCACACAGCCTCAGCTGTTGCGACAACTTCAAGTTAACTCTAGCTTGAATACTCAAAGTACCTAATACAATTGCTTCTATGAAAGCTGAAAGGTACAAGTTTAAATCACCTACTACAATTGAACTAGAATAAAAGAAAGACACAATGGAATTGGTTCTTCTATCTTGTCCAAGTAGCTTCAGGAATGCACACTTGAATCTCACATAAATTGCTTGCAAAATTGCCTCGCTCTTTTGCTCTCAATTTAGTTTAACTTCTGCGTTTGTGCAATACATGTAAAAAAGAACAATCACTGTTATTTAATGAGTTAGTAATTAGAGTTTGGTTAAGACTCAATTGCTGATCTTCCATCGAAGTTAGAGTCCTTGAACAACACAAACTCCAACCCTATCCTTTATCCGGATTGTGTTCTCTTCTCATAAGGAGACTTTCACTCCTTATCCAATATGTAACCTTTTCGATCAGTTCAGGAGATATTGCTGCTTGATCACTGAGACTTATCTCCTTCACGTGCATCTCACATGTATAGGTTGATAAATACTATGCCTCACATGATGGACCTGGTCCATGACTGAGTTTATTTGTCATTCTTCAAAACTTCACCTGAACTTGGGCCAACAGGGACTCCTCGGTCTGCGGACGTGACAGACATACCTTGAAGTCTCCGATGGATCACCCCGCCTCAAGGATAGTAGGGCTGAGTTGAAGTACCTGGATCAGCACGTGAAAAACATGCGCAGGAAGGGCATGAGTACACCACAGCGGTACTCAGTAAGTGCCAAGCCTAACCTCGGTCGGGTAGTGACGAAGAAGGTCAGGGCCCTACTGATTATAGCTGAAAAACGAGGTAAAACAGTATAGAATGCGACAATATAATTAAAATTTAATAGTAAGAAGTATCACGGGATAATAAGAATAACAACAACTATAACAGAGACAAAATAATTACAAAAAGAACACCGCTCAACACAAAGATAACGACCGGGGATCTCTCAGTATCTCGAGGATCTCTTAGTACCCTCAATATGTGTACTGGGGATCTCTCAGTATCCCGAGGATCTCTTAGTATCCTCAATATATGTATGCTGGGGATCTCTCGGTATCCTAAGGATCTCTTAGTATCCTCAATATACGTGCGGGGGATCTCTCGGTATCTCGCACTACAGTCCAAATCAGCATAGGTGAAGGGGATCTCCCGGAATAGAAATCCGTAATCCCAAAGTAAACAAGCAGGGGATCTCCCGGGATACCGTCCCGTAGTCCCCAAGTAAACACACAGCAGCAATACGAAGAATACTCAATTCAATTCAAATTCCATACCAAGGTAAAAATAGGTATTTCTAACCTAGCATGCCACACATAATCCAAATAAGGCAGTTTGAGCAAATAAAGCAATTAAGGCGACTAGACATACTTCCCTAAGCTAACAGCAGGCTTAAATTGCAAATAGTATAAGCAGGAAAGGAAATACGATTAGAGTTACTTAATGAAAACAGGATTTTCAACAATTAGTATAAGTACGCACTCGTCATCTCATGTACAAGGCATTTCAAATATCAACAATACCAAATCCTAAGGCGAGATTCCCCCACACAAGGTTAGGCAAGCCACTTACCTCGAACTGGCTCAAAATCAACCGGAAACCATGCTCTTGCCACGAGTACTCGACTCCAAATGGCCCAAATCTATTCAATTCAATTGCATTATGTAAAAATAACTTTAAGTTACTGATTCCACTAATTAAATTCTAAGCTAATATGCGAAATTAGAAAAACTGACCAAAATGCCCCCCGGGCCCACGTCTCGGAATCAGATAAAATTAACATCAATGGAATCCTTATCTGCCCACGAGTTCATGCATATCAAATTTTCCAAAATCCAACCACAAATGACCCCTCAAATCCCAAATTCTAGGTCTCCAATTTCAAGCCCTAGCTTCTTCAATATCTACCCACAAATTTCCGTAAATTTCAAGCCTAATCAATGAAATAACACCATTGGAATGAGTTTTATGTTCAAAAATATTACCTCAATGAAGTTCCCTCTGATCCCCTCTTCAAAATCCCCCAAAAAGTTCCAAAAACCGTTTTAAAATGTGAAGAAAGTCTAAAAATCGCGAAGGATAAAATATATACTCTCTGACCAAGGGATTCTGCACCTGCTATCCTTTTTTGCGCTTCTGCGGCCAAACCAACCGCACCTGCGGTTTTCACTTAAAGGTCTGGGACCGCACCTGCGGTCACTCTCTCGCACATGCGCCATCGCAGATGCGTCTAGATGCCTGCTTCTGCAGCTCCGCCTGACTCACCTCTTAGCCGCTTCTGCGACTTGCTTCCGCATCTGCGGGAGTCATACCTGCGGCCTCCCAACCGCAGATGCGGTTATGACAGCAGCCATAAAACTTCAGTTGCAACTTTCAAATTCCTATATTTCCGTTAACCATCCGAAACAACCCCGAGGCCCCCGGGGCCTTAACCAAAAGCACGAAAAAGTCATATACCACTATCCAAACTTATACCAATCTTCAAAATACCTCAAACAACATCGAATCAACCAAACCACATTGGATTCAAGCCTAATGTTCCAAAAATCATCAGAATTACGCTTTCGATCAAAAAGCCTATCAAACCACGTCCGAAGGACTTGAAATTTTGCACACACGTCACATTCAACACTAAGGAGCTACTCCAATTTCTGGAATTCCATTCCGACTCTTAAATCAAAATCTCACTATCGAACCGGAAACTTCAAAAATCAGACTTTCGGCATTTCAAGCCTAAATAAGCTACGGACCTCCAAAACACAATCCGAACACGCTCCTAAACCCGAAATCACTCAACGGAGATAACGAAACCAACGGAATTCCATTCCGAGGCCGTCTTCACACTGTTTTGACTACGGTCCAAATTCTAAAATTTAGACTCTCATTTAGGGACTAAGTGTCCCAAAACTCTCCGAAACTCTAAATAAATCCTCCCGACAACGCACAATAGCATAAACAAATACGGGGAATGCAGTTAATAGGGGATCGAGGCGTTAATTCTTAAAACGACCGGCCGGGTCGTTACACGACACGGTTTCAAAGAGGTTAAATTATATAATTTTTCCATATTATTGAGTGCATGCAATTTCTGGATTTCCAGTTGAAACTACATAATAATTGTACTTGATATGTATTTAAATAGGAGGAAGGCACCTTATTCTTTAAAAGATAACCAGCTCAAGTCGTGGTATGATCTTGGAGTGGAGAAAGTTAATAAAAAGGAGTGATTTTATACTTTGGCACATCCCGGGCAAGTCCTCAACGACACAGTGCACACATACCCTGGCAGAATTTAATGATTAGCTGTAGTATTCTATTATTTTAGAATTTTATAGTTTTTTTGTTTGAAAATTGTAGTTAAATTGTATGAAGCATTGAGAAATAATGAAATCTATTTTTTTGCAGCACATTGATGTTATTTTATACTATTTGAGGAAGAGATGAAAGTATGGTCCTCAAAATAAAATATGGTTTACAACCACCGATTGTTTTCAAGACTATGATTGAACAAATTTATTAGAGGTACATTAATGCTCCTGCCAATAAGAAGCTTGTCGTTGTCAAACCCCAAGACGTGGTATCAGAATACATATTGGGGTACAGGTTACTTGCAAATGTTGCATGGGATAAAGTTGATTTTGTGATTATGCCCATAAACATTGTGGAGAAATTTCACTGGTTGTTGGCTGTGTTTGACATTACCGATAGGGTTCTATATGTTTATGATTCTATGGTCTCTTCACGAAATCACAACCTTGTTGAATCTGTTGTCAACAAGTTTGCTGTTATGATCCCCCTCTACTTGTCATGCACTGGATTTTACGGCAAGCGTCAAGACATCAACTACAAGAACACAAAAGCATATATAAAAAAGGTGTTACTGACCCTTTTGACATTCAGTGGTTGGTCGGTGAGATATCCCAACAAAAAGAGGGATCATTGTATGAAAAAACTATTTTTCCTTCTATCTATATAACAGATTGTATTTTATACTGAATGCTAAATATTTTCCCCTATTATATTTTGCAGTGACTGTGGTGTACACGTGGCGGCATTTTCAGAATATGTCAGTATTGGAGAGCTAGCGATTTCAAAGGAAGACCTTTCTGATATTGATCAACATCGTAGACGCTATGAAGAGCTACTTTGGGATTATGCTAGGAAAAAGCAAGAGCTTGGTGCAATTAGTGAAATTGAGGTGATTGGCAGATTAGCAAAAAGAAAAGGTGCACCAGCTGCGAACGAGATAACACAAGTCCGAAAAAAGAAGAATTAGTTTCCCTTTTCAGTAGAAAAATTATAGTTAAAGTGTTTAGTTGTAGCTGGTTTGTAGTAAAGTTGTAAATAAATTGTTAACTAAGAACAAGTCAGCTGCAATTTATTTGTAGCAGATTTGTGCTACAGTTGTTTTACCCTTTGTTTTGTTATTTTGTCCAGAACTCTACTACTTTGAATAGAAAATATTTGTGGCTTTTTTTGATTGAAAGTTGTTAGTACTTGATCTCGATATTGTTACTATATAATTTCTTTACAGTTTAACTACAATTATGTCTACAACTAATATACAAAAATACATACTCCATTCAATTTTAAGCAGTGTTGTTAGGAAAGGCTGAAAAGTATAAATAAACTCAATAATTGAATAAAACAACTACAAACCAATTTCATTAAGAGCTGAAATCTTTTTATCAAATATTTCATTATAGGAGACAGTCTTTAGTCAAATTAGCAACACAATTACAACTCAATTATAAATCTCCTGAACAGAACAAATACAACTTCATATGTCTTAAAGGACAGATTATCATCAACAGTACTCGGAAAAAATATATCTTGTGACTGTATCAATTTCTATTTCCTTTTGGGAGCATTCCTACAAGATCTTTTGTTATGCCCTTCTAGTCCGCAGTTGTCACATGAAACCTTGTACTTTTTTTAATTTACTTCATCATATGGTTTGTATCTTTGTTTTTGAGGTCTCCCCGGCTGTCTTTTCCCAGTAGGTGGCATTACAACTTCTTCAGCTATATGTTGTGACACATTCCATTTGCTTTCGTTAGGCAGAAGGTCTACTTGTCACGCCCCGAACATGGAGGCGAGACCGGCACCCGGTGCCTCACCTAACCTTGCGTACTAACTTGCGACTAAGGAACTCTGAACATGTGATGTCATACTTGGGCCATGGGCCAAATTGCAAGACAACTGTGAATGCTGACTAAATATCAATATAAATCTGGGCCGAGAAGGCAGTCGTAGTTATTGCAGCTGACAAACCAACCAAATATACATACAGGGCCTACAAGCCCAACATATTGCACTAACTGGCAGGATATGTCTACAAGCCTCTACTAGTAGATATACAGTGATCGGAACAGCTCCCCGACCTACTCATACCATATATACATATATACACAAGATGTACATAAAACTCCAGACCCGGTAACTCCGAAAGACATGGAGATTACCGATCAAGCTGAACTCAGGCGACACTTAATGAGGAGGTCTACCCACCTGACTGTCTGAACCTGCACGCATGAAATGCAGCGTCCCAAGAAAAGGGACTTCAGTACAAAATAATGTACTGAGTATGTAAGGCAATATACTGAAAGCTGAAACTGAACTGATAATATAATAACTGCAAGTAACTGGAAGTCAAAGATAATCTGAAGATATGCTTACCTGCTGATACTGACTCAACTCTCTCAATATAGTAAGTAAAATNTACGTACGTAGTACGCTCGTAGTGTATATATATATATATATATATATATATATATATATATATAATTACTCTGCCGTAGTAGGCTCGCTTATAGGCGCTCGGCCATACTAGGCTCTGTATCTCGACCAACTGGGCTCGTTCATAGGCGCTCGGCCTTAGTAGGATCGGTATATAACTTACCATCTGATTAGAGGTTGCCCAATAGGGGCCTGCCCACCGATTATAACTCGATGGCAATAAAAATACTATAACACTGTATATATAAACTCTCTGCTCTCTTGACTGGAAGAAGGACATACTCAATTGAATATGAAATCCCGATAAGGAGAATATCGTAATTTACAAAACTAGGAAAAGATAAGTAACTTGCGAGGCTAGCAAAATATACGTAAATTCCGGGATATGATTTTTTTTATGACTCGTTATCAAACTTGTATAATTACGGGATCATGCAAAATGAAACAAGAGCTTAGCCTTAACATACAAGTTCCTTGAATTATTTAGACGAAATGAAGCTTCTGCTTCTTTAAATCTTGTGAACGAAATTTTGCTGCCTTTGACACTTGAACGAAATTAACTCAGAAGGTAAAGTTCTGTTGCAAGCCTTTTAAATGAAAGTGATTTGGAGTTTGAATTTTGAAAACAAAATTGTGTTCCTAAGACTTTAAAGGCAAAGTCTTTAAAATGGAACGGATTGGAAAGATATCCAACGTTTGGAATTGAATTTTCAGAAAGCAAGAACAATGTTTTGTTCTTAAGACTTTAAATGTAATAGTCCTCAATAGTGGGAATGAGTTATATCCAACGTTTGGAATTGAATTTTTAGAAAGCAAGAACAATGTTCTGTTCTTGGTTGGATTTCAATAGTCAGAATGAGATGTAGTTGGACTTGAATGAAGACTTCTTAGCTTCTAACCTTTCCACTAAAGAAAGAATTCCTTGTTGTTTCCTTTCTGAAAGTGACGTTAGTCACTTTTTGTGCCCCTTTTTCTAAGACTTGGACATATATCTTATCATTTCCTAGGTTGCCACATAGGTTAATTAATTGCTTAGTCATTTCATATGTTGCCACATGTCTTTTGGAGTATAATTAATTAAGTTTTATTCACTTAGCTAATCGGGTAATGTCCTGTTACCCGATAATTAATCAGTTACTCGCATAATTTAAAAATTACCACAAATTACTTAAAATTCTATTTATTATTTTTTTTTAAAAATTCTTCATATATACTTTATATATTATACTACCATGGTCATATGGCACCTTGCATGGTACTAGTCCATAAATTCCGAGTATTTTAGCTCGAGCCGTATTTTATCTCAACATGCCAAACTTGGACGAAAATTCATTTTCTTTGACTTGCTCCCCCTTTCACCTTTACTAATCACTTGTGGAATGGCATAATCCTTATAATCTCCAAATAATCTTTTACTTGGGCTGATGTCAATTTCCTTACGACAAATTTAACGTACAATACTTCAGGGTGCAACATCGTCGTAACTTAATACTACGAAACATCATCGTAATATATTACTGCAGAGGGTAACATCATCGTAATATATATTATTGCAGAGCATAACATCGACGTAATACTGCGGGGCGTAACATTATTCCCCCCATTGGAACATTCGTCCTCGAATGTTGACTGATGCACTTATCATTTTCATAACTTATATCTTCTGAATACTTTAGAATTTCCCTTGCCATCTAGGCGACTATTCTGTGAATGAGTCCAAAGTACAGGGCATTCCTCCTTTTAGGCCTCTTTCTCACACCACGACTTATGGTTGGAATCCTTCCAGTCTCGTAACTGTTGCTACCTTCTATCATGCAGCCTGTACAACTCTGACCTTGTAAGTGCGTTTATGCGTCTCTTCTCTCCTTTTTCCGCCAGCGTTTAGCCAATTTATAGTCCTTACTTATGAACATATACAGAGCTTAATAAGATGTCCCTCTGGGCATCTATAGGTATACTGAAGTTCTTCGCTCGATACTTTGTTGAACTTACGAATATTGTTATACCTTAATTCATAGACCCGTTTATTCATTCGTATGACTTTAACGCATCTAGGTAGGTCATACTATGCCATAACTCATACTTTGATTTATTGTTACTGTGGTCTGCAACCAACTCCAGGTTACTCTCGTTGCTTATCCTATATGTATAAATTTATGTCCTTTAATTCTTTTTCCTTACTGTTCATCTTAAGAATGACGGCCTAATCTCACCTCATTCTTTGTGACTTATGTCCATCCATTGTCGATTCTCCTTAATGTAGATGTATCATCTATCAGTGATAACTTGATCTCTTATGTAACACTGCCGCTAGGGCTCACGTCTCATCGTGGAACATTTGAAGTGATTGTCTTGATCCACCTGGGGCGATACGATACTATACTTCCATAATCGTAGTTCATAGCATCCCAGTGTGATTTACCTTACGTGGGTATTTTAATCCTGTACAGTTCATGAAATTATTACTCAGTCGAAGGCCCAAACGTCATCCTTCCTCTATCCCAATTACACCTTCATTCTACTGTCAGAGTAGCATTCCATCTCTTCTAAATACCATTAGTCTTAGACTCATTAGAGTTCATTTAGGCTATACTAAGCTTTGTATAACTTAGAGAAACCATTATCTCTCTTGTTTTCATGGACTTAATGCTGATGACTTATCCATTCTCATCACCTTTTTGCTTGCCTTTCCTCATCCTTACTCATATTTTCTTAAAACTTTGTTGCTTTACCATACTTTAGCTTGCGACCTATAAATACCCATTTATAATATTCGTAACTTTCCTTCAACTTGTTTGTACCATATATTTCCTTATGTTATTCTGGAACGTCAAGTGATACATCACATCGTCTCCAACTCTTCTCTACTCTCTTAACTATATCTCTTAGCACTTAGAAACCATAGGTGGGAAGACAAGCCGCTGACGTTGCCGCTATCATTCCCGGTTATTGGATCCCCGTGCTTATAGTCTTCTATCCGAAGTATGGACTATTCACAATTTTTTGCGTTTGAGTATCTCGTGCGTTGTTCGCTTTTACCTTACTTACTTAAAATCTCATATCATATCTTCTATCTCTTTCATAAACTCCCTTCCACCTAGGTGTAATTCACGTCCATAACTTGAAGCTCTATTATAATACTCGCACCTCTGGTACATACACAATTCGGTGGGAGCTTCGTACTGGCTTCCTATGAGGCTGGTACTTCTTCTAACTGGCTTCCTTGTAGAGATTATAGTTGTTCTGTTATTGTTTTCTTGAACATCTGATATTAAGAGGGATTCTGTCATGTTCTCAAGCACAACTTCTATAATTTTTCTAGGTCCAATAATCAGACTCCTGATTTACTTGGGTGATGTAATTCTTTAGTTTCCTCTTCCTTCTGATCAGCCTTTACGTAGGCTTAAACTATCTTCCGATCTGTGGCTCATGGTATCAGTTATTACCTTAGCCTTTCATGGGCGTTATGGAGTATCCATGATACAATCTTCTAACAATTAAATCCTTTGTTTATGCCCTGGGCTCAATTCTTTCTTTTAACTTATACCGGAGACTTCTATGGCTGTATGATTGTCAACAAATATGCTGCTTGGATAATGCTGCAAAATCTTGAGTGTATCCATAACGTACTAACTCTGGATCATTGATCAAATAATTCTTTCGTCCCATCTTAGCTTTCTTTCAAAGTAAGCTATTACTTTTCCTGGTCTTTCTGCCCTCTTGTTGTGTCCATACTTAGCTTATCTTAGTGCCCACACTTGCCAGAGTTTTCATACAACTCATATGGTCTCGAATATTACTTTTAATTCTTACTTCCCATTCATTAGCCACGGTATGTGCCACTTTCTTATGGAGTGCATACAACGTTGTTGTGAGACTGTTGTTATAAGACCATTTCCTCTTTAGATCATTGTGCTTAGGTTGAAGCCTTCTTTCTTATTTCTTCATCTAGTCTTTCATTGTAGTACTAGGGAGAACCCTTGACTCTCGTAAAGCTGTGAGCTTATTACGGACTTTTTTTGATGTCCTTACTTGCCTATAATCATCCATAGTTGCTTGCTTCCATGCCCTTGTGCTTGTATGGTTGCTTCTGAACTGATATTTTGACTGCCTTCCTAGTGGCACTTTCTTTTATCCCGTAACACTCATATGGTACCTTTAACTACCCCGACTCTTTTTTGAATATATCTCAAGTATAATGATATTCTTCGAGGCTGAATTCTCCATGTTGGGTTCTACTATGTTTATCTTACACGATCTGATGACTCGTCTATAGCCTCATGTTTAGCCATAACTGGGATCTTCCTGACCAATTTCTAACTATTCGTTGGCCCATTCTCATATCAATATTCCTCGTAATCTTTCTTGGGTTATTTCCTTTATCTTAACTTACATCTCGCACTGCCTCCTTATTTATTAATAACAGCTTGGGCAGGAACCTTTACTTCCTCTCCTTGACATCGTGCTTGCACAATATTCTTGAATGGTAGCGTATCTGTAAGATTTGGATAAGTGCCATCTCATTCCTCTTTCATTTATCGCATTTTTCCTTTACCATTCCATAGTCACTAGAACCACTTAATTCTGACTTAATGCCACATCACTCCATATTCCCCCCCCCCCCCTTTAGGGGTGTACTAAGAGCTGAAGATGCGAGGATCTACCTATAGATGTTTTACCTCTTCATCTTTGGCATCGTTTCTCAACATTAATGATCCTTACTCGCCTTACGGCAATCCTTCTGTACCAAGGATGACAAATTCCCTTACTCACGAGGGTGACACTTAGCGTAACTGGCACATACAATCTCTTAAGCTTAACTTTGCTCACATTGCTTGCTTTAGGGAAGCGTCTCCCTGAATGACCATTCTCTGAATTCATCATGAATCTTCTTCTATGGTCCATTCTATTACTGTCGGAACGAAATTTGAAATTCCCATGATGCCGAGTATTTTCCAATCATCCAGTTCCTAATTCATATTTAATTTATCTTCTTTACCAGCTCATACTGATTTCTATTACTCTGGGGATTAACTCTCCCTTCTGGTAGTCGCGTTGGAGTCACGAAATTATTTCTCGAAATGAGGGTATAACCTTATGGCCTATATTCTTTTGTTGTCTTAAGGCCCATCACCTTTCGTCTCTTTCTTTATTTGACTATAGGTTCTGTAACACTCTACCGTTTTCATCCATGTATCACACCTTATTCATAATGCTTCCTTATATCTCTTCTCATTACTCTACTAATATTTCTGCATATCCCTTTTCTTGTGAAAACTTCAATACGGCATTCTTTCGCTTTTAGCTTTCCTTTGCTCCATCTAGTGGCTCTTCAAGTTTCTTAACGTTCTCACTTTACTAGGGACGCGAGCACACTAAGGTAATATTTATCCCTTCAAGGCTTATAGTGCATGTCTTTGTAGTACTCATATCTGGCTGCACTATTTTAGAGTGCACCATCTAGGTGTCTCATAAAGACATCTATTAGCACATTTGCAATATCCTTCGGAAATGTCAACTGACGCAATCAATTCATCCATCATATCTTCTTATACTACTTTTGTTAACCCCCATAGGGCATATCTGGAATGGGTGCGATCAATTGTACATACCTCTATTGAATATAACTCAAAAAGCTTATGTTCCTCTGCCTCAATTATAAACGTTGTTAACCTTCATTAACTGGGTACCTCGTACTTTTTTTTTCACCTTGCTCCTTTTACTTGCTGAAACTTGTACTTATCTTCTTAATATCTCATTGTCCTTTAGCATAAAAATGGATAGATATTCTTGCCTTAAGGCTTCTTATCAGGAAGCTTACACCTTTCAGTACACCCATGATCTGCTAAAGACCTCATATTTACTTATCGTATGTATCATACAAAAATCCAATTCCTCTAACTCAGCTCTTCCACAACTATCTCTCTTTCCAACCTTCTTTCCGGATGTAGGCATCGTCTTATTATGAAAAAATAGAATTTCGGAATTTGAATTCTTATGAGTGATCTCTACCACACGATCTAGAGTAAGAAGAAAGAGTGACAATCCTAAATGCCCTGTAGCCTCCTTCTTATAAGTGTGGTGCACGACACACAGACTCCCTGGGACAGAAATGCTCTGATACCACTCTAGTGATATCTCATAAGTCTGTAAAAGGCTCTCCCTCGTATAAAAAGGAGAATAATAGTTTTTATAAGACTCGTTCCTGTGCCTTAAAGCCGCCAAAGCATGTGCACAAGGAAGTTCATCAAGCTGGAATTATCCACAACTACATCTCTTGTTTTGAAGGCAAATAATGAAGTGTTTCACACCATCGATCACAGTATAGATGTGATCTGTGGAAACCCTCACCTACAATTTTATTACAAATACACAACAAGTTTAGCAACAGATACAAAAATAAAATAACTATAATTATTCAATGACTTTTCTACAATTAACAGTATATATTTAGTTTGATGGAATTAATATATTTGATATTACTGGCTATAGCTTACTCTCATCTTCTGCGATAATGTAATGTTGTCCTCCAACTCTTTGTTGTATTTTTTTTTCAAGGTATGTGAATGTACCCTTTGTATTCAATAACTTTTCATTAGTCCAACGTTTAAGAAGAGTCCTCATGTACTCTAATAGTTCTACTACGGGCAGCTCTCTTGCATCTTTTGTTACCGCATTCATTGACTCTGCAATGTTTGATGTCACCGTCCATGTTCTGTTGACCGTAGCATGTACCAGAGACCATCTGTGATAGCCAATATCGCATAGGTATGCTTTAACACGCATGTTGATCTCTTCAATATTTGACATCTTTCATTAAACTCGTCAAGCGTGTACGATCGTGCGTGGTAAACTACAATTCGCTTAACTTTAGATGACCGTTCTTCAACTTTGACCTTATATTTGTCCAAATATGCCACATGCAAGCATAATATGGCATGCCGGTATAAACAGTAGATGTTGCTTTCAACATACTCTCATTCCGATCTGAAACAACACATATATTTGGTTTTTCACCATATGCATATTTTAATTGCTCAAAAAACCACCTCCATGATGCATCGCTTTCTAAATCAACAACAGCGTATGCCAGTGGTAATATGCTACCTATCACACAGGTGGCAAAAAGAAATTAAATTTATGTAATAAAACTTGAGAGTGTAAAAAATACAGATTGAAAAACAACTTTTTAACAATATTTCTACAATTAATCTACAATACCTGTTGCATCCATTGTGCTAGCTGTTAGCATGATTCCCCTATATGCCGATTTCAAGAAGGTGCCATCAACTACTACAACTGATCTACAATACTCCCAATCCTTGATGGATGTACTAAATGCAACAAATGCGTACAAGAAACAGTCATCTTCAGTCTTCTGCAATTTCATCACCGACCCCGGATAAGTCTTCTCCAGAATATACAAATAACTTGGAAAGCAACTGTAGGAATTAGCAGGATGACCTCTCAAAAATTCCAAAGCCTTTTCCTTTGCTCTCCAAGCTTGCATGTATGTTAAGATCACACCATGATCCGACAGCATATCAGTTTGTATGTCATTTGGGGTGTATATTGTCTTAGGATCCGCATATCTTGGCATCACCATGCTACCAACTATCATGGCAGTAGTTTTGTGTTGTATGTATGTGTTGTCCATCAAAGAACATGTGTGCAAGCTGTTGAATTTTTAAACCTTGAACAATGCTGATTCGTTTATGCTGGTGGACTTGAAATGCCACGTACAATTGTCCCCAACACATACGAGCCAGTAGCTACTGAATAAAAACAATTCAAAAAATATTATGAAAAATGTAGCTACAAAATACGAGGCTGTTTAAGCACAAAAATCTTATATTAAAGAATTTATATACAAATAAACTACAACTTATACAAAAATATAAATTTGACAAATGAAATGTTCCTACCTTCTTGCACTAGACCTTTTCATCCTAAATTGAAACTTATTCATAACAGAATAGTGCTTCATTGCACTGACAATTGTTTGCTTGTCTTGGTAAACTTGGCCTACTTTAATAACATGTGGCGTATGTTCTGTTATGATGGTACTTTCATATTCCACAATTACCGGAGATGTTGGCCTATCAATCAACTTCACTGTTCCTGATACTTGTGTTACAGTTGCTTGACAATTGTACCACGTTAGACATACGATAATCAGATGAACATGCACTCAATTAAAAGTATCTACAATTCATACCTCCTCTGTTTATTTATGTTTTCAGTATTTGACAGAATACTTGAAGAGACATAACAGTTGAACTACATTTGTTGTGCAGTATTATTATAGATAAGTTGTAGTAAAATTATAGAATATGTGAAATTAACAAAACATCAGCACTGAAAAAATAGAGCAAACATGCAATTGTGCTTGAATTTGAGATATCGCAGTTCAAATCGAAATCACGCACTGTTATACACAGCGGATACATTCCTAAGTTTTTATTTTCCTTTTTCGTCTCCATATATACTCGAACGCCCATATATTTCTGAATTTCCATTGGAGGACGACGTTCGTTGACAGTGTATTTGACTTCGATGATTTTTACGGAGGTATCGACCATTAGTTGATCAGCAATTGCGGAATTTAATTGACTATAATTTGAATCTTCATTGACTACAATTCCATCAGCATCAAAGTCTTTGTATCTCCCAACGTTATCCCAGTGACCATTTAGCCGAAGTATAATCGCTAATTTTGACATTATATCGTGAAATTCAATAAAATTGTAGCTAATTGTTTGCAAATTTTTTTCAAAACCTTCGTTTATAAAAAAAAAATAGAGGAAACAGAGAAAACCAGAGAATAGAACTTGATTATCAGAGAAATCGGCATAATAGCAGGTTTCTAAAAATACATTGGCTTGATTAAGGTGCCATGATTGCATTAGTAAAATCTCTGAAGAAATATACACGACCCCAAAATCCCACGTCTAAATAAGGAAGACTACCGCAGAAAGGATTCTAGTTTAAACAAATATATATATTTTGTAGCTAAAACTTGTTTAGGTCGGGTAAATAACTAAACGTGAATATTTTTGGTAATAAAGTTTGAAATAATGTATAGGAACGAAAAAATTCCAAGGCAAAATGGCCTCCGGGCAACTTAAACTTGTAACCATTTATCAGCTCGGTAGATAAACTTATAGGTTTTCCATTTGAACACTTGTAATTGACGGAATGAGTACTTATAAATACCTCCAGTTGAGCGTGTTCCTCAATCGCTATGACCCAACTGGCACATCATATTCTTAACCTATTATTGTTTGACATGTGTAATTTGTAGGTGCCAAGCTCTTTTTACCAATTTATTAAAAAAAATTAAAACCTTTTCCTTTCTCTTCTTCTTCTTCACCATGGCAACACCATCACTACATGTTTCTTCCACCATGAACATCATTTTTCTCTACTCTAAAACTCCCAAGTGAATAAAAAGTAAAAAGAACACAAAATTAGTAAAATCCAAAAAATCCGGACGAATCAGTAAAAAGAACTCTCTTCCATTATCTTCTCCAAAATTATCTTTGAAAATTCCCATACAAATTATTAAAAAGAAGAAAAAAAATTCCCAACCATCTCAAACGGGAGTTCACTAATACATAGATTCAAAATCATCTCTAAAATTTTCGATCTTCAACACCCAATTAATTAATTTTCTTAAAACTGAAATTTTGTTCTTCATTTTTTTCTAACCAGCCATTTCCTCTTTGAATTGTGGTCATGCCAGGTATGTTAGAAGGTGGTTGAAGAGGGGGGGGGGGTCTTACAATGGATCCATTATCATTTAGAAATTAAAGTTTAGAATTAAAAAATTTCTTGCAATTTAAGTGATTCTTAACTTACCTATCTATTCAGCAGATCAAAAATGTTAGAATCATTGAACCACATTTCATCATCTACTGTATTAAATTTTGTAAAGACAAAGGGAGATGAAGGATTTTAATGTGTTAGATTTAGCAATTTTGAATGAATAAACCAAATAAAAAAGAAAAATAGAAAAAAAACATACTTAAATAAACTTAAGAGGGGACACTAGACATGCTAGCAAACTAAGATTTCAATTTTACTTGTAAAGTTATACCCCAATAATAATTACACTGTAGGACTCTTTGAATTTGAGTGCATATATATACATGTATATTTATGGATTTTTAAGAAATATAACATTATTATTTATGATATAGAGAGGAGCATGGGTTCACGTGCCTCTTCCTCCAACACATAAATATGCCTCTGTCAAGGGTGAAATTCTCCAAGTACCAGTATCACTTGAATTCTTTCCTTCCCTAGTGAAAGATATTGTTGAATGCAGAATACACTGAAAAGTTAAAACCAATGCTCAAAACAAAGAACAATTGTGGATGGCTTCGCTGTTTTAGCAGGGGCAGCTCAATGATGCTTGTGGCCTAAAGCGAACTTTATTAAGTGGCCTTAAGAAACCTAACATAATATTTATTTTTATTTATTTGTAAAAAAAAAAATTGACTTTTTGACATACAGAATTCTTCTTTTTCTTTGATTTCATTACCATCTAACTCAATAACATCGGAGACTTGTTCATTTTGAAAACACTTTCCTATACCTTTTTATTAAACTTTATCTATTGTTTGAAAGAAATTTATTAACTATACTTTTTTGAAGTTGTATACAAAAGTTATTCATATTTTGTTGTCGGCATGTTTAAATTCTGATTTTGAAAAATGAAGAAAGAAAGTTAGAACGACTAAACCTGATAACTTTGTGATTGATTTAAAAATAAACTAATCCATGAGAGAGTTTCACTTCTTCAATTTGCTTATTTAAATGCTTGAAAACATGAGAAAGAATATGAAAATAAAGGTGCAATTTGAATTATACAAGATATTTTGTTGTTTGACCGAATATGCAGATGCATAGGAAGACAAAAAAAGAACATGTACAAATATGAATTTGGAAGACATGGCCTAGAAAAAATATATGGCATGTTTAAAATTATAGTATATATTTCTTTACAGGTAGATGCGCATTGCCCATGTCTCCTTCTTTAAGTTGTTCTTTTCCATAACTACTTCTTTCTTTTCACAAAGAATTAGTGATTTTTCTAACAAGATTCGGTTTTTTATGAAAATATTAGAGACATAAAAATAATTATTAACAATAATTGGGGCCCCAATTTTTGAGAGGCCTAAAGCAAGGGCCTCACTTACTTGACCCCTGAGCCGCCCTTGTGTTTTAGCTAAGCAATAGGGAGGATGAGAGATTTTGCACTTCTTAGGCAGCTGCATGGCGAGTTTTGGATCAATCTCCGCAGGGGCGGATCCACCCTTATGGGTGGGGTGGTATGGCACCCGCTCGGTTGGTAAAATTATCATATATTTACGTATAAAAAAATTTAAACTAGGTTAAATATATGATCCTGCCACCCCCATCCGCAGACTAGACAAAGGTTCCATGACTGGTAAATCTTTGAAAGCTTTTCTCGTGTGTAAAATTCAAGTTCGAATTTATCTTGAACCTTGTCTGACTTTCCCTTTTTGTTGTGCTTTTTATTTCATTTCTCCCAGTCACTTTCTGTTTTGGCTACCTCCCAATTTCCTATTTGTCGTATATTATTTTTATTTTTTCCTCTATTCTATTACTTTATCTGTGATATTTAGCAAGAACACTCAAAAAAGAGCCTCCAAATTTAAAAGTTTCATAATATAAGCATTTTTCTAAATCTCGAATCTTTTAGTTTTCTTCTTTCAAAATCGAAAAACTCGGGTCTTGATATTTAGATTGAGATCAAAATTAATTTATAATTTCTTTTTTTAATATAACATAAAAATTTGTGTTATTCTATGATTGTTAAATACAATTTAAATCTCTTTAGCAATAAATTATGATGAATATTTCACAAGCATTAGATTTATGATTTTAAGTGTTGAGATCTTGTAGTTTATCTAATTATGCATTTACTTATGGGGTATAATTTATCTATTGAAGATGTTTTTATTTTTATTTTTCTTATTCTGATCGATGGAGTTCCTGTCATGATCCGGATTTCCCACCCTCGAGGGTCGTGATGGCGCCTACTAATAGGAGCTAGGCAAGCCAACTTAGTTAACAATTTCATTAAACACCTGTTCCTTTTTAACAATTAACGGCATTAAATAAAGGCGACGGAATTAAAAGCATTAGCGGAAGACTTAAATTTAGAAAACTGAATAAAATACAGAAATTCCAACATACGTCTCTACCCCGGGACTGGAGTCACATTCTCACGAACATCTAAGAAGTACTACATACAAAGTCTGAAAGAACATAATATGTTTATATCAGGTACAATGAGATGACAACCAAATGTAAAGATAGAAGGGAGACGCCGGGCCTGCGGACGCCTGCAAGCTACCTCGGGTCTCTCTGGACTGAAGGTTGGCTCCCGTGCTAAAGCTGCTGCTGTTGCTGCTGCTCGAAACCTGGACCTGTGCAAAAATGCACAGAGTGTAGCATCAACACAACCGACCCCAAGTGCTGGTAAGTGTCTAGCCCAACCCCGACGAAGTAGTGACGAGGCTAGACTGGACACCACATAAACCTGTGCAGATATATATATGCAAGTACAACGGAAAGAAATAGCAAGAACATAACAATTTAAGCTGGGGAGAGGAACATGTTTCAGGGGGTGACAGATAGCACAAAATATTGGGAATAATGGTACGTACATCTACATTTTTAACTTCTAACAACAATGAAAAGACAAGGCAACCTTCATATTCAACTCATCTTGTTGCAGGCGTGCAACCCGATCCCATTTCTCATGAATCTCGTGGTAGGCGTACCACCCGCTCCCATTTCAATATCACTTGTGGTAGGCGTATCACCCGCTCCCATTTCAATATCACTTGTGGTAGGCGTACCACCCGCTCCCATTTGAATATCAATTGTGGTAGGCGTACCACCCGCTCCCTAAACTTTCAACACAATACACAAATACGATCCCGGCAAGGGAATAATCACAGCAAGTCAAACATACCAACAAGGGAGGGTCAGCTATAACCAATCCTATTCAACTTCTCCTTGGTACAACTAATATCATTATTCAGTTGCAATTTTTATAGGATCAAACAAGGGTACACAATTAGCAAAATTAAGACTCACGGTCATGCTTGACACCGACGCATGGATACTCGTCACCATGCCCATACGTCGTACCCCACACAAATCAAATAGCAATTATGACTCAACCCCTAATCCCTCGAGCTAGGGTTAAACCAAACACTTACCTCAACTTCCACGGCCAATACAATCCTCCACAATCGCTTTCCCTCTCGAATTCGGCTCCAACTCAACCAAATCTATGCAATAAGGACTTCATGTTATCAATATGTGCTAAACAAATCAAACCCAATGACTAATAATAGATTTTTCATCGATTTACCCCAAAAGGTCAAAAATGCCCCCGGGCCCACATGGTCAAAACCCGAGGTTCGAACCAAAACCCGATTACCCATTCCCCCCGTGAACTCAAATATGTAAGTTATTTTGGAATCGGACCTCGAATTGAGGTCCAAAACCCCCCAATTTTAGAAAACCTAGGTTCTACCCTAAATTTCCAATTTCCCCATTAAAATCTTTGTTTTGAAGTTTGAAATTATGTTTAAAGATGTTAAGGAGTAAAGAAAATGAGTTGGAAATCACTCACCAATCATTTTGGAGAAGAAGAATCGTTTGGAAAATCGCCTCTTGTATTTTGGGTTTTGAAAAAGTGAAAATAACTGAAAATCCCGACCTTATATACCCTTCTGAAAAACTCAGCGCGGACCGCGCAAAAGTGCACCGCGGCCGCGCTGAGGAGCTGGAATTTCACACTCTCTGAACCCACCCAGCGCGGACCGCACTATTTTGGTGCGCGGCCGCGCTGAGGAATTGGACTAAATCCCCTCTTTGAATCTCCCAGCGCGGACCGCGCTGATAGTCACGCGGCCGCGCTGATTAGTCACGCGGCCGCGCTGGTTGACTTGAACCACTGGCCCTCTGAACCTAGCCACGCGGACCGAGCGGCTTCCAGCGCGGACCGCGCGGAATCGACCGCGGGCGCGCTGGGGGCCTGCAACTCCCTGAACCTGCAACCATCTGATATTTCTAGCCTAAGACCTCTCGGGACCTACTCAAAACTCACCCGAGCCCTCGGGGCTCCAAACCGAACATACATATAAACTCAAAAACATCCTATGGACTCATCCGTGCGATCAAATCGCCCAAACAACATCATAAACATCAAATTAGGCCTCAAGACCCATGATTTCCTTCCAATTTTTTTTCATAAAACATCAAGTCTAGAGTTTTAAGTCCGAAACACGTCAAACGACGTCCAAATTCAACCAAACTTTACAGCAAGTGCTTAACCGTACATAAGATTTGTACCGGGCGTCGGAACCAAACTACGAGCCCGATACCATAGTCTTTTAATCAAATTTCACTTTCCAATTCCTTAATTATTTTTAGAAAATAATTTCACATAAAAATTCACTTCTCGGACTTGGGACCTCGGAATTGATTCCGGGCATACACCCAAGTCCCATATTTTCCTACGGACCCTCCGGGACCGTCAAATCACGGGTCCGGGTCCGTTTTCCCAAAACGTTGACCAAAGTCAAACTTAATCAATTTAAATAACAAGATTTAACAATTTTTCTCACAAATTTCATATTTAAACTTTTCGGCTACGCGCGCGGACTGCGGGAGTAAGAATACAGGTGAGTAGGAATACAGAAGTATAGAGGGAGTAGGAATACAGGTGATGACCCTTTGGGTCGTCACATTCTCCACCTCTAAAACAATCGTTCGTCCTCGAACGGACAAAAGAAAGGAGTACCTGAGTCAGGGAAAAGATGGGGATAACGGGTCCGCATATCAAACTCGGACTCCCAGGTCGATGCCTCAGGAGGCTGACCTCTCCACTGAACACGGACAGAAGGAAAACTCTTGGACCTTATGTGACGAACCTGCCGGTCCAGAATAGCTACCGGCTCCTCCTCATAGGATAAGTCCTTGTCCAACTGGGCAGTACTGAAATCTAACACATGGGTAGGATCGCCGTGATACCCCCGAAGCATGGATACATGGAAAACTGGATGCACGGCTGATAAGCTGGGCGGCAACGCAAGTCTATAAGCCACCTCTCCCACTCGATCAAGAATCTCAAACGGGCCAATGTACCTAGGGCTAAGCTTGCCCTTCTTCCCAAATCTCATCACGCCCTTTATAGGCGACACTCGGAGCAATACCCGCTCACCAACCATGAAAGCTGCATCTCGAACCTTACGGTCTGCATAACTCTTCTGCCTAGACTGAGCTGAACGAAGCCTCTCCTGAATGATCTTGACCTTGTCCAAGGCCTCCTGAACCAAATCCGTACCTATCAACCGAGCCTCTCCCGGCTCAAACCATCCAACCGGAGACCGACATCGCCTACCATATAAAGCCTCACAAGGAGCCATCTGGATGCTCAACTGGTAGCTGTTGTTGTAAGCAAACTCCGCCAAAGGCAAGAACTGATCCCACGAGCCTCCGAAATCAATAACACAAGCTCGGAGCCTATCCTCCAAAATCTGAATGGTCCGCTCGGACTGACCGTCCGTTTGGGGATGAAATGCTGTGCTCAAATCTACCCGTGTGCCCAACTCTCGCTGAACTGCTCTCCAAAAGCGTGAGGTAAACTGCGTACCCCGATCCGAAATGATCGACACGGGCACACCATGAAGGCGAACAATCTCCCGAATATAGATCTCAGCGAATCTCTCAGAAGAATAGGAGACTGCCACATGAATGAAATGTGCTGACTTGGTCAGCCTATCCACAATAACCCATATCGCATCAAACTTCTTCCGAGTCAACAGAAGTCCAGTAACAAAATCCATAGTAATCCTCTCCCACTTCCACTCGGGAAGCTCAATCCTCTTATGTAAACCACCCGGCCTCTGATGCTCGTACTTAACCTGCTGACAATTCAAACAACGAGCCACAAATGCTACGATATCCCTCTTCATCCTACGCCACCAATAATACTGCCGCAAGTCCTGATACATCTTCGCGGCGCCCGGGTGAATAGAGTACCGGGAGCTATGGGCCTCCTCTAAAATCAACTCTCGAAGCCCATCCACATTGGGCACACAAACTCGCCCCTGCAATCTCAAAACTCCATCTGCATCTAAGGTAACCTGCTTGGCACCTCCTCGCTGCACCGTGTCTCTAAGGACACATAAATGGGGATCATCAAACTGCCGATCACGCATACGCTCCAATAACAAAGAACGAGCAACCGTGCAAGCTAACACACGACTGGGCTCAGAAACATCCAGTCTCACGAACTGATTGGCTAAAGCCTGAACATTCAAAGCAAGCGGCCTCTGACTGACTGGAATACAAGCAAGACTGCCCATACTGGCTGACTTCCTACTCAAAGCGTCGGCCACCACATTGGCCTTCCCCGGATGATATAAAATAGTGACATCATAATCCTTCAACAACTCCAACCACCTCCTCTGCCTCAAATTCAACTCCTTCTGCTTGAACAAGTACTGAAGACTCTTGTGGTCCGTGAACACCTCACATGCCACGCCATACAAATAGTGCCTCCAAATCTTCAAGGTCCAACTCTAAATCATGCACTGGGTAGTTCTTCTCATGAATCTTCAATTGCCTCGAAGCATAGGCTATAACCTTGCCATCCTGCATCAATACTGCACCAAGTCCAATACGGGAAGCATCACAATAGACGGTATAAGGCCCAGATCCTGTGGGCAAAACCAACACCGGTGCCGTAGTCAAAGCTGTCTTGAGCTTCTGGAAGCTTGCCTCGCACTCATCCGACCATCTGAACTGGGCACCCTTCTGGGTCAACCTGGTCATCGGGGCTGTAATAGATGAAAACCCCTCGACAAACCGACGGTAGTAGCCTGCTAACCCCAAGAAACTCCGAATCTCTGTCGCTGATGCTAGTCTAGGCCAGTTCTTGACTGCCTCTATCTTCTTCGGGTCCACCTGAATACCCTCAGCTGATATAACGTGACCCAGAAATGCTACTGAACTCAGCCAGAACTCACACTTGGAGAACTTGGCATATAACTGACTATCCCTCAGAGTCTGAAGAACAACTCTAAGGTGCTGCTCGTGCTCCTCCTGGCTGCGGGAGTACACCAAAATATCATCAATAAAGACTATCACGAACATGTCCAAATATGGCCTGAACACTCGGTTCATCAACTCAATGAATGTTGCTGGGGCATTGGTCAACCGAAACGACATAACCAAGAACTCGTAATGCCCATACCGAGTACGAAAAGCTGTCTTAGGGACATCGGATGCCCTAATCCTCAACTGGTGGTAGCCAGATCTCAAGTCGATCTTGGAAAATACCCTGGCACCCTGAAGCTGGTCGAACAAATCATCAATCCTCGGTAGTGGATACTTATTCTTAATTGTTACCTTGTTCAATTACCGGTAATCTATACACATCCTCATCGATCCTTCCTTCTTCTTGACAAATAACACTGGCGCGCCCTACGGCGAGACACTGGGTCTAATGAAACCCTTATCTAACAAATCCTGCAATTGGTCCTTTAACTCCTTCAGCTCCGGCGGGGCCATACGATATGGCGGAATAGAAATGGGCTGGGTGCCTGGAGCCAAATCAATACAAAAATCGATATCTCTATCGGGTGGCATACCAGGCAGGTCCGAAGGAAAAACATCGGGAAACTCCCGGACAATAGGCACAGAATCTATGGGAGGGACCTCAGCACTGGAATCACGAATATAGGCCAAATAGGCCAGACACCCCTTCTCGACCATACGTCGAGCCTTCACGTACGATATGACACTACGGGTAGAATGACCTGGAGTCCCTCTCCACTCTAAGCGAGGCATACTCGGTAAGGCTAAAGTCACGGTCTTGGCATGGCAGTCCAAGATAGCGTGATAGGGTGATAACCAATCCATCCCCAGAATAATATCAAAGTCAACCATATCTAAGAGCAACAAGTCTACACGGGTCTCAAGACCCCCAATCACTACAACACACGAACGATGGACTCGGTCGACCACGATAGAGTCACCCACCGGTGTAGACACATATACAGAAATAACCAAAGCGTCACTAGGCATGACCAAGCATGGTGCGAAATAAGATGAAACATATGAATACGTAGACCCTGGGTCAAATAGTACTGAAGCATCTCGATCACAAACAAGAACCGTACCTGTGATGACTGCATCTGAAGCCTCAGCCTCGGGCCTGGCCTGAAGAGCATAACAACGGGGCTGGGCCCCACTACCTTGAGCTGTATCCCTAGGTCGATCTGCTGCTAGCTGACCTCCGCCCCTGGCGGTCTGAGCTCCACCTCTATGACCTCCACCTCCACCTCTATGACCTCTACCTCCACCTCTGGCTGGCTGTGGGGCATCTGGTGCCTGAATCATAGGACGGGGACCCTGCTGCTGAGAACTGCTCGAAGCTCGAGGACAAAACCTGGAAATGTGCCTCGTGTCGCCACAAGTGAAACAGGCCCTCGGAGGACGGCCCTGGGAACTCTGAAGCGGCTGTGCACTAATAGGTGCTGATGGCGCACTGTAGGACTGCTGGTCTGAATACTGCCCACGAAAACCACGATCACCTGGGGCACCCTGAGAAACCTGGAGGGCTGACTGGAAAGGCCTAGAAGGCTGACCCCTATCATAAGAATCCCTGCCTCCAGATGAGGCACCACTGAATCGACCTGAGTGACGGGGTCTCTTGTCTGCTCTATAACCACCCCCCTGTGGCAATACCATCTCGATCCTCCGGGCCACATTAGCCGCCTCCTGAAAAGTGATACCACTCCCCGCCTCCCTAGCCATCTGGAAACGAATCGGCTGAATCAAACCATCAATAAATCTCCTCACCCTCTCCCTCTCAGTGGGGAGTATGACAAGAGCATGGCAAGCTAGATCGATAAACTTGGTCTCATACTGAGTGACCATCATAGAGCCCTGCTGGAGGCGCTCAAACTGCCTCCGATAAGCATCCCTCTAAGTAACGGGGAGAAACTTCTCCAAAAACAACTCTGAAAACTGATCCCAAGTCAAAGACGGCGACCCTGCTGGTCTGGCTAAACAGAAATCCCTCCACCAAGTCTTGGCGGATCCAGCTAGACGGAATGCAGGAAAATCAACTCCATTGGACTCCACAATGCCCATGTTCCGAAGAACCTCGTGGCAGCTATATAAGAAATACTGGGGGTCCTCAGAAGAAGCACCGCTGAAAGTAGTAGTGAAGAGCTTGGTGAACCTATCCAGCCTCCACAAAGCATCTGCGGACATAGCCGCTCCATCGCCGGTCTGAGCTACTAACCCCGGCTGAACTGCCATAGCTGGCTGAACCAATGGAATCTGACCTTGGGGAGCTACCTGCTCTGGAGTACGTGTAGTAGGAGTCTGGGCCCCTCCTCCAGCCTGAGAAGTGGCTGGCGCTACAGGAAGCAATCCTGCTCGAATGACACTCTCCATGAGGCCCACCAATCGGACCAAAGCGTCCTGAAGAACTGGGGTGGCAATAAATCCCTCTGGGACCTGAGCTGGGCCCACTGGAGCTGCTGGGGCTGGGGCCAAAACCTCCTCGTCAAAGCCGACCTAAGGCTCCGCCGCTGGTGCTGCTGCTCGGGGCTGAGCTCTGCCCCTACCTTGGCCTCTAGCACGGCCTCGTCCTCTGCCCCTAGCGGGAGTTGCCTGGGGCTCGGACTGCGGATCAGTAGATGAGGAAGTGCGTGTTCACGCCATCTGCGAGAAAGCAGAGTAGATGTTCAATTAGCATTGAGAAACCAAACCGCACGACAAGAAAGAACAAAGGAGAGATTTTTCCTAACTTGGCAGCCTCTGGGGGAGAAGTACAGACGTCTTCGTACCGATCCCTCAGACTCTACTAAGCTTGTCCGTGAGTTGTGAAACCTATGTAACCTAGTGCTCTGATACCAACTTCTCACGACCCGGATTTCCCACCCTCGAGGGTCGTGATGGCGCCTACTAATAGGAGCTAGGCAAGCCAACTTAGTTAACAATTTCATTAAACACTTGTTCCTTTTTAATAATTAACGGCATTAAATAAAGGCGACGGAATTAAAAGCATTAGCGGAAGACTTAAATTTAGATAACTGAATAAAATACAGAAATTCCAACATACGTCTCTACCCCGGGACTGGAGTCACATTCTCACGAACATCTAAGAAGTACTACATACAAAGTCTGAAAGAACATAATCTGTTTATCTCGGGTACAATGAGATGACAGCCAAATGTAAAGATGGAAGGGAGACGCCGGGCCTGCGGACGCCTGCAAGCTACCTCGGGTCTCTCTGGACTGAAGGTTGGCTCCCGTGCTAAAGCTGTTGTTGTTGCTGTTGCTCGAAACCTGGACCTGTGCAAAAATGCACAGAGTGTAGCATCAGCACAACCGACCCCATGTGCTGGTAAGTGTCTAGCCTAACCCCGGCGAAGTAGTGACGAGGCTAGACTGGACACCACATAAACCTATGCAGATATATATATGCAAGTACAACGGAAAGAAATAGCAAGAACATAACAATTTAAGCTGGGGAGGGGAACATACTTCAGGGGGTGACAGATAGCACAAAATATCGGGAATAATTGTACGTACATCTACATTTTTAACTTCTAACAATAATGAAAAGACAAGGCAACCTTCATATTCAACTCATCTTGTTACAGGCGTGCAACCCGATCCCATTTCTCATGAATCTCGTGGTAGGCCTACCACCCGCTCCCATTTCAATATCACTTGTGGTAGGCGTACCACCCGCTCCCATTTCAATATCACTTGTGGTAGGCGTACCACCCGTTCCCATTTCAATATTACTTGTGTTAGGCGTACCACCCGCTCCGCGTACCACCCGCTCCCATTTCAATATCAATTGTGGTAGGCGTACCACCCGCTCCTTATACTTTCAACACAGTACACAAATACGGTCCCGGCAAGGGAATAATCACAGCAAGTCAAACATCCCAACAAGGGAGGGTCAGCTATAACCAGTCCTATTCAACTTCTCCTTGGTACAACTAATATCATTATTCAGTTGCAATTTTCATAGGATCAAACAAGGGTACACAATTAGCAAAATTAAGACTCACGGTCATGCTTGACACCGACGCATGGATACTCGTCACCATGCCCATACGTCGTACCCCACACAAATCAAATAGCAATTATGACTCAACCCCTAATCCCTCGAGCTAGGGTTAAACCAAACACTTACCTCAACTTTCACGGCCAATACAATCCTCCACAATCGCTTTCCCTCTCGAATTCGGCTCCAACTCAACCAAATCTATGCAATAAGGACTTCATGTTATCAATATGTGCTAAACAAATCAAACCCAATGACTAATTATAGCTTTTTCATCAATTTACCCCAAAAGGTCAAAAATGCCCCCGGGCCCACATGGTCAAAACCCGAGGTTCGAACCAAAACCCGATTACCCATTCCCCCCGTGAACTCAAATATGTAAGTTATTTTGGAATCGGACCTCGAATTGAGGTCCAAAATCCCCCAATTTTAGAAAACCTAGGTTCTACCCTAAATTCCCAGTTTCCCATTTAAATCTTTGTTTTGAAGTTTGAAATTATGTTTAAAGATGTTAAGGAGTAAAGAAAATGAGTTGGAAATCACTCACCAATCGTTTTGGAGAAGAAGAATCGTTTGGAAAATCGCATCTTGTGTTTTGGGTTTTGAAAAAGTGAAAAATAACTGAAAATCCCGACCTTATATACCCTTCTGAAAAACTCAGCGCGGACCGCGCAAAAGTGCACCGCGGCCGCGCTGAGGAGCTGGAATTTCACACTCTCTGAACCCACCCAGCGTGGACCGCACTGTTTTGGTGCGCGGCCGCGCTGAGGAATTGGACTAAATCCCCTCTCTGAATCTCCCAGCGCGGACCGCGCTGATTAGTCACGCGGCCGCGCTGGTCGACTTGAACCTCTGGCCCTCTGAACCTAGCCTCGCGGACCACGCAAGAATGCACCGCGGCCGAGCGGCTTCCAGCGCGGACCGCACGGAATCGACCGCGGGCCTGCTGGGGGCCTGCAACTCCCTGAACCTGCAACCATCTGATATTTCTAGCCTAAGACCTCCCGGGACCTACTCAAAACTCACCCGAGCCATCGGGGCTCCAAACCGAACATACATATAAACTCAAAAACATCCTACGGACTCATCCGTGCGATCAAATCCCCCAAACAACATCATAAACATCAAATTAGGCCTCAAGACCCATGATTTCCTTCCAATTTTTTTCATAAAACATCAAGTCTAGAGTTTTAAGTCCGAAACACGTCAAACGACGTCCAAATTCAACCAAACTTTACAGTAAGTGCTTAATCGTACATAAGACTTGTACCGGGCGTCGGAACCAAACTACGAGCCCGATACCATAGTCTTTTAATCAAATTTCACTTTCCAATTCCTTAATTATTTTCAGAAAACAATTTCACATAAAAATTTATTTCTCGGACTTGGGACCTCGGAATTGATTCCGGGCATACACCCAAGTCTCATATTTTCCTACGGACCCTCCGGGACCGTCAAATCACGGGTCCGGATCCGTTTTGCCCAAAACGTTGACCGAAGTCAAACTTAATCAATTTAAATAACAAGATTTAACAATTTTTCTCACAAATTTCATATTTAATCTTTCCGGCTACGCCAGCCCGGACTGCGCACACAACTCGAGGCAACCCCAAATGAGGTTTTCAGGGCCTCAGAAGTACAGAGGGAGTAGGAATACAGGTGATGACCCTTTGGGTCGTCACAGTTCCCTTATTAAAGATTTTATTTTACTTGTGCAATTTTATTTTTAGCATACAAAAAATATGTAGCTCCCTAGTGAAAATATTGATTTTACTTGTATTATTAATAATAAAAGTGTGATTCCTTCTTTAAAATGTTAATTATATTTGCTTCTTAATGTCTGGGATGTAATTTTCATACAACAATAATAACATATATACCCAGTGAAACTCCATAAGTAGGGTCTAAAAAATTAATATAATTTTTATATTTGCAAATAAAGTGCTTATTAAATTACCCAAATAAACTAAAAAAGTACCGGACAAACGTTCCGAACAAACTATATATTAGTAGTTATTATAAGGTATACATTGAAGAAAACTTTGGCACCCGCCACCTTTAATCATAGATCCGCCTCTGATCCCAGGGAAGGCAACCGCTGGTAATTCTTGTAAGAGCAAAGGTAGCCCATGTAATATATGCATTGGACAGTGCGGTGCAGCACTTGGCTGTTGGTGCCCGCAGATTTGGCAGGGCTTTTGCATCTATACCCGCTTTTTGGGTCTCGTTTTAACTTATACCCGCTTTGCAAGAAAAATTGCAAGCGTACCCACTTTTCGCGTAACTTCAGGCATACGGGCCTGAAGTAGCAAAGGCAATCACGCAAACTTCAGCATTCTAGTAGACGGGCCTGAAGTAGCAAAAATTGATGAACCAAGTGTGCTGAAATTTTTATTTGTAATTGCTGAACTCAAGCATTCTAGTAGCTGAAGTTTTGTTCTCTATTTGCTGAAGTTTTTGTTTATAATTGCCGAACTTAAGCATTCTAGTAGCTGAAGTTTTGTTCTCTATTTGCTGAAGTTTTGTTTGTAATTGCTGAACTTAAGCATTCTAGTAGCTGAAGTTTTGTTCTCTATTTGCTGAAGTTTTTATTTGTAATTGTTGAACTTAAACATTCTAGTAGTTGAAGTTTTGTTCTCTATTTGATGAACTTCAGCATGTTTTATGCTATCACGTAATTGATTTTTTGTACAGATAATAAGTTTATCATAAGTAGAATTAGTAACTTAAAAAACTAGATAAATGATTTAGCACAACAGGTTAAAATGCATTGATAATGTATAAAGCTGAATCCAAAAAAAAATAATAGAATGTGAATTAAAGGAAATGGACTTATATTTACATGCATGTACGTACTGATTATGCAAGTTCTTACAGAGTCATTATACTTTATTAATCGTAAGTCGCAACAAGTTACTATCATCTTCTTCAAAACTTACTTTAGAAAATTATTTATAATTTGTTTTTAAATAATCTGATAAACATACTTATGACAATCATCCCCATGAAGTGAAGTTTCATAGCAGCACCAACAAAAGCAAAAGAAAGAAGAAGAAGAAGAAGAAGAAGAAGATCAGAAGAAGAAGAAAACAAAGGAGGAGAAGGAGGAGGAGAAAGGGGGCTGAAGTTGTTTAAAAAATGGGTACAAGTTAAAAACTTTTTAAAAAAATTGGTATAGATTAAATGGGGGCGACCAAATAGGACGCCACATGCAATTTTTACATATTTGGCGGTGTCACTGATGGTTTGCATGCCATTAAACCTTTCCCCTTTAAACATATTCCTTGAGGCCGCTATACCTCTATACGAATATTGCTCAACATAATGGCAACTAAAGCCAAAGCCACACATCTTTTTGCCCAAGTAATGCTCCATCTCTGTTTCTTTCTGTTATGGTCTATTGCAAGGAATGTGACTTGAGTCCCACATTGATACTATAAAATATTGATGTGGAGTATATATAGCCTTGGGCTCTCCCACCTTAATAGCTAACTTTTGGGGTGGTTCTCCCTAGGTTTGTATCAATGAATTACTTTCAAAATGTGTAATATATAAGTAAATAGCATGAAATAAAGGTTTTATACAGGTTGGAATGTGTGCGAATTATTGGATATAAGCCTGGGTGATGTAACAACCGGAAACCCGTGAAAGTCAATAGGCGTTACTTTCTGGCAAAACTGTGGTGTCAAGGACACTGGTTTCTGAGCCATCAAGTGGCAGTTCCTTGTACCCCTGGCTTCTCATTATCAGTGCATTGACCATTGATGATTCCAGAACTATGTGATACTGTTCGTATAGTTTTCCATCACTGTTCACTCGTTTTCAAGTAGTGCCTGTGTCAAGTTTACTTTAAAGCTCATATTTTGTAAGTGCACTTGAAAAAGAGAACTGTACCTTGCCCAGCGATCAGAAAATCATTGCAAAACTAGCGTAATTGCACATGAATAAGAGAAATGTATCTTGCGTTCCA
Organism: Nicotiana attenuata; assembly: GCF_001879085.1. Classification (NCBI taxonomy): domain Eukaryota; kingdom Viridiplantae; phylum Streptophyta; class Magnoliopsida; order Solanales; family Solanaceae; genus Nicotiana; species Nicotiana attenuata. The sequence continues at coordinate 293,179 of NW_017670425.1, forward strand.
GTCTATAAACTCATGCAAATGTATCGTATTCGTACACCGTGGAAAAATGCAGCTGTTATAACCATGATCTCATCTTCCCTGCAGCTCACTAAACCTAGGAAAGATGAAATGTCCATGAATCGGGAATTACTTGTAAATTTCTATGGTGAAGAAAGAAAAACCAAATGTAAAAGAGAGGAATGCTTTGAGAAGTTGACTCCCCTAGGACTTTGGGTCAGGAGCATAAGGAGAGATCAGGACTTGAAAATTTTGTTTGTATAAACGGAATCGCATACCATAGTAGACAACCACGCCAGCTCATGTTGCCAAATGATTCAACAAAAAACTAGGCATTCAACTTTAGTGCACCTCCACAGTAAAACTTTTAGATCAAGCATAGAGCTGAGAGTTTAATCACAAATAGACAAATAACTACTTGTAACAAAATTGGGCTACAGGGCTAACTCAGAAAAGAAAAACACACAGTTCAGATGTCATAATATCCCATACAATAAAATAGCATGGGCGATCGTTCCATGCATATCGGAGACCGCCTCAAAGAAGACAATTAAAAAATTACCTAGAAACTACATCATAGTTGAGAAAGGATCAAGTTTAACAGAACTTCCAGCGATTATCGCAGTTTACACACGTCACATATGTGGTCATTGGTTCATCAGCACTCCGAGTTTGCATCTGGTAGTAAGTGGTCTGATTTTTCCCACACCTACCGCACTTGAACTTATCAGTACTGGCCACTGGAGGACCTCCAAGTTGGCTATTAAATAATGCTTTTTCTTTTATCTTCTGATTCTCCTGTTGCCTTTCATCACTTGCCATATCTTCTGGGCTCAATTCGATAATACTACGAGGTGGGTACTGTCCTAGAAGGACTTTTCTCCGAAAATCTGGGTTGTTTGGATCCTTAATGTTAAACATTATAGATCTATACTTGAACTTCTGGGCTCCATTAGATCTACCCCACTTGTCAAACATTGCAGTTTCCACCTGAACTGCAACTCTATAAGGATCACATGCATTCACAGCATCCCTCAAATTGCCATCAACTTCACCTGAGACTTTGCAAAGAGCCTCAGCAAGGAGCTCCCGAACTTTGTCTCTCACAGAATCCTTACAGTAAATGAGAGCAGACAACTTTGGTGGGGCAGCAGTTGCCGCGTTAGAGCTCAATTTCTCATCCTTGGGTGTCTTCTCAATCTTTACGCTTTTGGAAGTAGTACTCTCAGTCTTCAAGACAGTGACATTCTCAGACTGTATCTCGGTAAAGGAACTTTCTGACTTTGCTGCTCTCTCAGATTTTGAAATCCCAGACCTGCTTGACTTCTCAACCTTCACATTCTCACCCCTCGACACCTTTTCAACCTTCACCGAGTTCACACTCTGAAATTTATTGGCTTCATCACCATCAGCTCCAGCACATTCAGATTTTACAGATTCCCCGTTTACTCCATTGCCATTCTTATTTTTCATTGTTTCTCTCACAATTATGGTCTTCCAGTTCTTAACTACATCAGAAGCCAATGCCTGGATCTTCTCCCTTGGATGTTTTGTCAATAGCCGGAGACGTTTGCCCACCTGAAACATTATTCTTTCCATCAAATACAGGAAAAAAGTACCTCCACTAGCAGATGGGCACCTTCAAGTGCATAATAACTAGAACAAAGAAACAACAACAGGTAGTACAGCCAGTATGTGATATTCCAAAATCGCTAGGAAAGCCCCAAGGGAAATGAAACAAACCAGCTGAAAAGCATGAACTCAGAAAAATGCCACGCGTCTTTTACCCAAAAGCAGAGTGAAAACGGAAAGAGGGAATTGCAGCAGTAGCAATAACAATGACACCCAGAAATTTGCGATAGCACTAATAAGAAATTTCCTTTGAACCAAGACCCCACAAAAAGAAATTTTCAATGTCTTTTGAATGGATATCTCTAAGCTACCTCATAAAGTTTGGGTTTTCTTTGGGGCGGAAGGGGGTAGAAATTTTGGAGGGGAAGGGCGCTGGGGTAGAACTCAGACCCATCTACCATAGAGGAAGACCTGATGGTTCTGCCCTCTAGTCACTCACCCCACTTGGGGCGGAAATGAATTTGCAAAACCCGCACACGCTAAAATTACCAATACGCACATTCAAACACGTGGACATCCTCCAAATATGTATTATCTCTTATAATATAGGTATACCGGATACAAGGTTAAGAAAAAAAGAAATCCTGCATTCAACTGCTAGCTTCGAAGAACCCATAGATATGACGTTAAGAAACCACAAAATCCGGCATTCAACCGCCAATAGTATTTTTTTTTATTGGTATTAGATGAGAACGTATGTCATCTTTGTTGGTAAAAAATCCGGACTGTACTCAGAATGGATGAAATGCCAACATAACATTGATGGATTCCAGATAGTGTCCATTGCAACTACGACAAGCGAGAGGTGGCACTAGTTGCCTATGAGAATTTTTGCCACGAACAAAGACATGTTACCAGATGTTAGGAATTTCTCCTCTTCTGCCTAGCTTTTGTCTGTTTTCACATAGGATTTACAACTGATATTGGCTTCCTTTTTCACTACAATTTTGCAATTTTTGGTCAACTCTTGTCCTTATTGTAATGGAGATATGAAGTCATCATCGGTAATAGCAAGATGAAACAATAGGGCTGCACTACTACCAATGTCTTGTGAGTACTATTACCATTATTTTTTCTACTTGTATTCAATAATTGTCTATCCTGGTTGTATTAAAAACACTGGTCTTACTATATTATTTAGTTGAAAAGTTATGAGCATCGTTAACAAGCCAATGTCAGGTGTAGCAACACCGATTTGAATAAGGTTAATTGTTCTATTATGCCAATTCAAATTATTGTGCTTGGAGTAATTTGCACATTTTGAGAAGCAACTCGCAATTGATTGATCCACATGCGGTATTGAAGTTCCATTATATTTCACATTTTAACTTAAAAATTTGTTAGAATCTCTTTAAAATCCTTTCTTCTAAGTAGGTTGGAGATGCAAGTGGTGCCTCATCTTCATCAGTTGATGCATTGGGATCTTTACTGTGTGCTGTCAGGATTTTTAGAGATACATTGGATACACTTAGATTTGAGTCACAAATAGGAGAAAACAAGGTTGAGGACGAGTTTGAGGATAAACAAATGATGTAATTTGACCTTGTAACCTTTGTTTTGTGGGTTAAAATGGTGTTCAGTTTACCCGTGCATGTTACAATGTTACATAATGTAATTGAATGGGACACACTCTTTAGACACGTCCATGTATGTAGTTAAACATTCTCCTACATTTACCTTATTTAGAATGTTTTTTAGTATTGTTATGGGCACGTTTAAAGCGCGCTTAAGCCTTAAAGCTCGGTGAAGACCAGTGCGCTTCGCTTCGCTTATTTGGCACTTTATAGCATGTTTTGCCAAGCTTCTTTTTTGGCCAAAAGTGCCTTTTTCAGGGTTAAGGTGTTTCGCCAAGCATTTAGAAGGGAAAAAGTGCTTCTGAGTAGAGACAAAAGCATGTTTTGAGAAGCAGGAAAAAAAAAGGCACTTTTTTGAAAAACACTTTAGAGAAAAAATACACTTAGAAGCACTTTTTAAAAGCTTGGTCAAACACTAATTGCTATCCAAAAGTGCTTTTCAAATAATTAGTCAAACACAAACTACTTCTAACTAAAAGTACTTTTTTGAAAAGCACTTTTGATAAAAACACTTTTCAAAATAAGCTGATTTTAGAAGCTTGGCCAAACGGGCTATTAGTATAAGCGTCAAGGTGTTAAGGCGTGTGCACCTTGACCGATAGGTTCTATCTGCAAGGGCAAAACATCTTATATATACCTTAACTATTTTGGACTACTCCAAGAGACCATGTTCAAAATGAAGCTCTCTATCCATGACTCCGGGGTCTAGACTCACGGCTATTTGTGTTGATCATTTTTTATAATTTACCAGAAGCACAATTTCACAAGTTTACATTCCCCGAGTCCATATTGTTTTTCTATCCGCAACGAATACTCAAAGTTGCTTCAGGATAGCTCCAATAGTAAAATGTTAGGGCACAAGGATAAATTTAGTAATTAGAAAAAAACAACCCATAAATAGTAATTATTTCAAGAACCCGAAAATTATTCAATTAGTAAGAAGATATACTGATTCTCCCTCCCTCTATCCTCACTCCCTCACTCCATCCTCAGCACAAATGCTTAAACATCACAGTTGGCAAATTTTCTAGCGAACAGCAAAGAAAAGTCTAATCAGGGCTTTAAGCTTCTCAAATCCAGAGACTAGGTTAACCTTAGGTTTCCTAATTGCTGTATGAACTCTAACTAGTACTCAACCCATTACAATTTATGTGACATAGTTTGACTAGGCACGGAGTTTAAGAATAAAAGGAAGCCTTTTGGAAGTTATGGTCTTAAAAGCTTAAGAGTACTTAATAGCTTTTGTGGGGCTTTCAACTTGTGTGCTATAAAAGATTCTCATTAAGGATAAATGTGTAAAATAGAAAGTTCAAAGTTAAATCATTTCCAAATATATAAATGCGTCATTTCATTTGGAAGGGACTAATAACGAAAGTGTGCCACATAAATTGAAAGGGAGGGATTAGTATACAACTTGATGCCTTATACATTCAACATCAGAAGAACTAAGCAACCGCTGTTACGTACAGATTTGCATTCCAACAAAAAAAAGTACATATAGACTGCAAATAGATTGAACAAACTGTAAGCGTTTCAACAGTGACTAAACTGAACAGACAAATATGGGGATTCTAAAACTGAAAACGCCGGAGATTGTGTATTAACACAATGGCGACAGAAGAAAAAGGAGGAAATATCAGGGTACCTGTGAGGAGACGAGGACTTGATAATTGACAGGAAATTTCTTGAGCCGTTTCAAAGCGTCAAGGCACCTACTCTCCTCCGGTGACGAATCAGCACCGCCGTCAACTGCGGCCGCATCAGCCGCTCGCTTTACCGCATCAAACAGCTCAATCAGCTCCTTCTCCATCTCTTTATTTCACCACTATACAGACCGACTAAAAACAATAAAAAATGCACATAAGAAAATTAATATAATAGCAATGCGCAGAAGGAAGGAACCGAGCTTACCGATGCGAAATCGATTCAGGATTAGGAGAGTGGCGGAAGCATAAGAAACCCTAGAGCTTAGATGCGGGCAGGGGAGACTGGTCGTATGGTAAACATGTAACGCTTTGAGGCGGGGGAATGAGATAATCGAGGTTGTTGCGGCACGTGTGCGGTGATCGGACGGCAGAGAAGGAGATAACAGGATCCAATGATGCGGGATCAGCCACAGTGTTAGAGAGGGTTACGAATTACGATTTGCCAAATATGAAAAACTGAAACTGGGAACTTCTGTACTTCGTCCTGTGCGTTATAGGAAACATTTATAATTGGTACAAGGCCACGTGACTTGCGAGAAGTTCTGCTTCTACGTTGCGGAGGGTATCAATTACTCCTACTAGCTTCTTTTAAGTGGAAAATAAATTTGCTTCTTTTATCATTACTAGCGTTAGTGTATGCATCGCGTCAATCTATATTTATCAATCATCAACATCTATATATATTTTATCTATCTATATCTATCTATCTATGTATCTATATCTATATCTATCTATCTATAAGTTGATTGTCGAACCAAAACAAACCAAATATTAGACATCTTTCAATTCTTCGCCGTAGAACCGAGTCATTAAAGTTAATTCTCTTTTTTGTCTTCAGCAAGTTATACACCACTTAATCTTGATTAAACTGTATGTGGTCAAACATGCTATTAACTTTTTATTTTTCATCCTTTAAATCTTTCTGGAATAAAGTAATCCGAACAAATGTTTTAAATATTTTCTTTTCTTTCTGGTATATTCTTATTGAAGGTGTGTCTGCGTCGGTCACGATTAGATTTTGCCATTTTGGAGACATGGACTTTATTTGTGGAATCTCTGAGTTCTAAATATATTAGATGTTTTACTATTTTTGTAGTTAAATGTCAGTTTTTTATTTTCCTGTTTTGTGTTAAAAGATTAGACGAAAGTGTTAAGATTAGATCACCCAGGGCGGAGTAGCAGTTTTGGTAAGTTCAAGAGTGGCAAATGCAATTAGCAGACTCTAAAAAAGTTTTAATTCAATTAGGATGCATTGCAGATTTTGATTTATACAAATTACCTTGTGTGCCTTCTTCATCTTCTCGAGATAGTTTCAAAATAGTAATTTTTAAGGCAACACTTCATGGCGTACTTTAGTAAGTTTGCACTTTTTTTTGCTTGCTGCATTTTTTTATTTTCTCTTAATGTAGCTTTGCTCTAATAATATTAAGTTTTTGTATAGTTTATTTTTTACTTTATAATTCAAACAAGTGTTTTTTTTTTTTTTAGTTAAAAAAAACTAAGTATGTGAAATTAATGTCTTTTTACTTTTACTAAACTTAGTTGATTGATTAATTACGAACGTANTAATGAATTTATTAGAAAAAATAGAGTTTGGGTTTGACTCATGAGATTGAAATAAAGTGCACCACATGGAATTAGAATATTTATGTGGTTCGGAATCTATAATTTTCAAATATAAGATTTGTAATAAATAATATAGTTGTTTTTTTATTATATCTTAATCTAAACAAATATGACTCCCATATACCTATATCATTAAATATTAAGTAACTAGCGTGACCATAAATTCTGAATATACCTATTCCATAAGTGTTTATTGCATTCATGAAGTGATTTTAAATCTTTTAACATAATTCTCAAAATCCTCGGTTCCATTTTGTCTTTAGATTGTGTCAAAACTTTAATAATGAGTAGGTTTCGATAATATATTTTTTTTTAAAAGAATATATAGATTATTGAACTTTAAAATACATATTCAGTAATAAGAGACTTTAAAATATTTACCACAACAGAAAGTTTATTATTTTTCGTACGTGTTTTGTAATATTTGACACATGATATTTATAGCAATAACTTTTGTACAGTATGATTTCTTCTGTATAATAAAACAAATGTGTTTTGAATGTGGCGCTAAGAAATCTAATATTTTTAGACATAAAAATATGTAATAATTGAAACGGAATAACGTCCAACGCAAAAAGAAAAAAGAAGGGTCATAGAGTTCAATGCTTAACAGATAATACTTTAGTATACCGGAAGGCTTAATTAAAGTAAAGTATCGCTTCACAAACAATAGTAAATAATATTATATTTTTAAGTGAGTTTACAGATTTAATCACATAACGTTGTGATTCTAAAATATTTAATTAATTCCATTTTGTCATCCTATATTATGTCAAAAATGTTGTTAATGACTTGGTCGAATTATATATTAGATAATTTTTATTTTAAGGAATTGATTATTACCTTCGTACTTTGTACATATTCAACAGTGTAAGCAATTAAAAGTTTATTATTTTTAATACATATTTCTCGTGCAACGCACGAACATAGAGACTAGTTATTATAAAAGCACGAATAATTTATGCTAAATATTGAACGACTAAAATATCCTCAAAATATTAATCGACTTTTATGACCTTAAATATTTGTATAGTTTAAGGATATAAAGGTAAATCACCTAAGACTANATTTAACTTTGTAGGTTTAACTAAGCTATATATTTTAAAATTACGTTTGAATATAAAAATATTTAGTTTGAAATCGTCTTCGAATAATATGGTAGATGAAAATTATTTAATTTTTATTATCAAATTGCTTTAAGATACTATGGGTAAATATGAAAATCTTATAAATATCGATACTTCTTTTTGTTGTTGTATTATTTAAAAAATTAATTTTATTGTCTCTATAAACAAAATTAATAATTTTCCAAAATGAGAAAAAGATTAGAAATGAGCATTTGCACTGCACAAATAGTCTAATCAACACATGCATAGTGCATTTAAAGGAGAGTTGTGGCTAGAGGAATGTGGGGTCCGCGTGTATTTTACATTTAAAAAATACAAACATGAAATTTTTATAAAATGACATATATGCCCTTGGTCAACCATCTTTCCTTTTCTATATAATAGAAACTACACATATGCCTATCCTACAAAGTTGATTTTGGGTAAAATTCTTTTGAAACTTTATCGATTTTGGACTATTCCTTTTAACCTTGAGTTTTGGATTATGTAAATTGGTATGACAACGAACGAAGTATTGATCTATTTTTTATTCTTTGTTACTGACTTTTTCTCAAGTAGTTTTTATTTGATAAAGTTTTATTATCTAGAAATATTCCGGAAACATTAGTTGACTTTTAATTAAGGATAAATTATAAATAACCTAAGTCTAAAAAAAAATTAGGTTTAAGTTACACATGCGACCCTATAAAGTTGATATTTGTCAAAATTCTCTTGGACCTTACCATTTTGAATTAATTATATTAATAGGTATCACAACCTACAAAGTGTTGATCTTTTTTGTCGTCATTGACTTATTTCAGATTTCTCAAGTAATTTATGATTGATAAGCTTTTATTGTCTAAAATTAAAACATAATCATATTTTATCAAGATAAAAAATTGATAAAAGTAATTAAAAGAGAACAATGGAATGCTTTTTGCTTTTATAGGTAGAGAAGACATGATGCTGACAGGTATCTTGTAGCACAGATTTTAACCCTTTTTCAGTTCGATAAAATTTTATGTCTAAAATTAAAATTAATCATGTTTTATCAAAAAGAATTGATAAAAATAATTAAAAGGATCAATTGAATACTTTTTGCTTTCATGGAAAAGAAGACACAATGTTGATGAGTACCTTGTAGCACATATTTTAACCTTCTTTTTTAATCCTATCATTAAAAGAGATTTAAGCCGAATAACATAACCTAAACCAAATCAAGTTTCAGCCTTTTGAATTTACAAAAACACATGTCGATAAATTAGACCTATGTTAACAGCTACTCGAGCAAGTTGTAATGGAGCGAAGCCGCTTGATTAGATACAAGATTGAAAGTTTATCACTTTTGACACGAGATATTTCGTGCATCGCGCGAACATAGAGCCTAGTTATTATAAAAGCACGAATAATTTATGCTAAATGTTGAACGACTAAAATATCCCTAAAATATTGATCGACTTTTATGCCCTTAAATATTTGTATAATTTGAGGATCTAATGGGTAAATTACCTAATAATAGAATTCTTTTTCGATTTAAACTACACATACAACAAGCCTACAAAATTATTTTTGAGTCAAATTCTTTTAGGAGACTATTGTTTTGGACTACTCCTCACCACGTCATTATTGAGTACATTTAGATTTTAACCGATTGTGGCTAAAAGTTACAAGCACTTTCAATTCCTTTTTGTTTGTAGGAATCCTTTATTAAGTTTACTTTTATTATCTTCTATATTTATTATAAAGTACGAATGTTAAAAGCTAAATGTTGAACGACGAAAATATCATTAAAATATGCCCTTAATTATTTACATAAATCTTCACAAGAAAAGGACAAAACTGAAAATACACCCGCTAAGATGACGAGTTGTAATAAATAAAATAGGAATTTAACCCAGGAATTCTGATATATACGCGATCAACTAAATCTATCAAATTTAACTTGGGTATATGTAAGACTTGTTCATAAGGAAACCTCTTTACGTTAATTATATTGGCTAAGAAAAGCAGCAACAAAAATTATCAAATTATCAATATCTCAATTATGTTTGGATACTGATTTGTTTGTCCCAATAGACACTAATATAAAGTTTGTTTAAATTTCTTTGCAAAGTACACGTTTTTCATTCTAATAATGAGTTTTTTTAATATTTGTTCTTAGTAATGATACAATTTATCATGTTTTTCTTCTTTTTGTTTGTTGCTTTTTTAATTTATTTCTCAGCATAAAAATTTTGATATCCCATGTAGTCTAAGGTATTTGCTAAGACAAAGAAACATAAGATTAGGAATGATTTTATATAGAGTATTCTGCTAAAGACCCAGGGAAGAAGATTGGTAAGATCTCTTATATGATGGAATCTATAATATAAAATATCTTTGAGGACTATGGCTGAGTTACATGATTTTTGGTATTTTGAGATGAGTTGTTCCATATAATAACTTTTAGTATATTAGAATGCTAAATATCGAATCACAAAAGTATTTTCAAAATATTAACCGTCTATTACGCTCTTCTACGATTAAATTATGCTGATGTATAAAAATGTACTAAAAAGTTATCTAAGAATTGGACAGTGAAAATTTAACATAGAATTCAAAATACTATAGGATTTTTCTACATGAAATAGGCATATAATTAAACTAATTACTGTAGCTTACGAATTTTCAAGTTCCACATCACTTAACTTTTCACAAGTATGCGTATTCATCACAAACGTACGCAAAATATACGTGCAATATACAAAATTAACAAATATATAGTATCAATTTTCTTTCACACGAATTTTTACTTTATAATGACTAGCGAAAGATATACGTGCAACGCACGTACATAGAGACTAGTATTACTATAAAAGCATGAATATAATATCGGTTTACCAAAATAGCCTTAAAATATTTAATAGTTTAACTCACAAAAAAGGACAAAAGGAATTAATACAAAGTTAAGATGAGGACTTATAGTAGGATACGAACTTAACTAACTTACACTAATATGCGGAAGCCTGAAGCTTTAAAAAAAATTCTTATTTTTAGACATACTTGGAGTCGCATCGTCACTGGCTATGTATCTTCAAATTCTACTTGCAATACTCGTGATATAAGCTATAATTCTATTTCTTTATGGATATCAACAGTCACAACAGACTAAAAGCTTGATCTTTCTTCCTTTTCGATTTGAACTGTATTCCCAATTCAATTTGATATGAATTTACTATATGAATCCATTTAAAATAGACTGGGGCCAAATACTTCTACAAAAGAAGTCATTATTCCACATTCTTCATCATAAAATTTTGAAGGAGTATCGGCAAACTTTTCAAAAGGTACTATTCCCTCATATTATTATATTTTTAATTAACTTTATTATTTTCTTTAGAGATTTTCGATATATATATATATATATATATATATATATATATATATATATATATATATATATATATATATATATATATATATGCAGACTTTAATTAAATTGTATTTTTTTTGCACGAAAGGCTAAGAGACAATATTTAACTATTTATTAAGAAGAGTATTGCACTTTCATTAATTGTTAAATGGGAACAAACTTGGTTTGAAACGTAATTGTTAAAAAAATTCGGTGTTCTCTTTGTACATCATGATGCTATCTGCCAAACCCAGTAAAACCTCTGCCCCAACATTTGCTCCGGAATATCATGATGTGGACACGTAACCAGCAGACCCTTGAACCTCTCCCACGTTTCTTGTATTGTCTATGCTGGTTTCTGTGTGAAGCTCAATATTTCATCCATTTGTTGAGCAGTCTTGTTGGGTGGGTGAAATTTGTTCACAAATTGCTTGACTACTTCCTCCCAAGTAGTGATGGAGTTTATGGGAGTGAATTAAGTCAAGTCTGAGCTGCTCCCGTCACTAAGAATGGAAACAAAAACAGCCGTATTGCTTCCGGTGTCACGTTATGTTGCCTCTGCGTGGCATAGATTGACAGGAAATTCTTCAGATGCTGCTGAGGATCTTCAACGTATGACCCTGAGAACAATCCCTTGTTCTGCAACAAGTGTAGCATGTTATTTGTGATATGGGTGAATCTGCTTGTATCTGAGGGACTACAATGGCAGTTGCAAAGTTGTCAGCGGTGGGTTGCACCCAATCATATAGTGCTGCTTCTAGCACAAGGCACCACACCCTGATCGTTTGGGTCATTCACGTTGTTTTTGTTGTTTAGATGATCGTCTTCCATGTCTGGTTCGATTTTTCGGATGAGTTCTATTGTTGTTTGCCTTTCCTGTTTGCACGATTCAATACCTTGAAAACTTTCTCAGGATCTGATAATACTTCAAACAATTCACCAGTTCTTGAGGAGTTTCTAGGCATGCACCTGTAACACCCTAGACTACAAACGTTAGAATTTCAATGTAATCAGTTTAAATTGAAGAAAATTGACTACACTAAGATATTTTTTTTGCACTTCTTTTAACTGCAATCAATAACACCGTTAATTCCCCAGCAACAGCGCCAAAATTTGATCACGCCCAACTATGCCTTATAAAAAGGACAAAGCGATTGCTGTAAATATATTCCGGTTAACAAGTCCGGAGTCGAATCCCACAGGGAATTAACCTATCAATCACAACTATTGGACTTACACAAATTCACGTATTCAATCTTCAGAGATATTTAAGTAATAGGTTGGATGTTTACTAACTAAATATTACGTAATAAAAATACAGTAATGAAGAACTAACTATAAACGGTTTGTAAGCAAGGATGGGAATGATCTATGACGCACATGGACTCTTTCTGCCGCACAATGACCCCATGGTAATTTCTATCAATGTTCTAGATTTGAAGACTAAACGTGTTTTGGTTGACCCTGGAAGTTCAGCCAACATCATCCAATAGAGAGTGCTAGAGCAAGCCAAATTAACCAGAAGTATCATTCTGGCAACAAAAATCTGGGCTCAATTTGGCGAGTGTGACAACCCGAGGGGAAATCCTGCTGCCCACGAATGCCGAAGGGGTCACGAAGACCACCTTATTTGAGGTGGTGGACGGCGACATGGGCTACAACATAATCCTCGGTAGACCATGGTTACACGAGATGAATGTCGTACCATCAACATGTCACCAACTGCTAAAATTCTAGACCCTAGTGGGAATCAAACAAATAAGAGAAGACCAACCGACAGCGAGAGAAATAAACGCAGTTTCGGTTTCCAGAAGTAAAGGGAAGGAACTCAAAAAATAGCAGTTACAAAAAGCAACGCCTGCTCCCGAGCCAAGCAAAGATGATAAAGGAAAGGAGTCATCAGAATCCCACCAGGTACCGAGATACTTTTAGGTACCGGGACAGACAGACGCGACCAAGTCCATGGCAGAAGAACTCAAACAAGTGGCTTTGTTTGAGGATTTCCTAGAGAGAAAATTTCACTTGGGGACAGGACTCAACCCGAGCTCAGGTCAGGATTTATTAATTTTCTTAAAACTAACATTGATTGTTTCGTATGGTTGCACATGGGTATGACAGATATTCCACTAGAAGTGGCCGTGTACAAGCTAAGTTTGGACCAAGTGTCCCACTGGTAAGGCAGAATAAGCACCCGATAGTTGAGGTCAGAAACAGGTTTGTTAAAGAAGAGGTAACTCGGCTACTTGACATCAGTTCAATCGGGAGGTAAAGTATCCCGACTGACTAGCTAACGTAGTTGTATTTCCAAAAATTAATAAAAAATTTCAAATGTGAATAGATTATAAAGACTTGAATAAGGCGTGCCCAAAAGACTCGTTCCCACTACCGAACATTGATCAAATAATTGGTGCAATGACCGGGCCCGAGTTAATGAGTTTCCTCGATGCCTATTCCGGGTAAAATCAAATTAAGATGAACCCGAAGGATCAGGAAAAACTTCGTTCATAACGAACTTTGGCACATATTGTTATAACGTTATAAAGTAGGGTGGGATAACCACATTGATTCTATTCTAAAGACTTTATTATTTCGGGATGCATTTTTCTTTAAGTCTAGCTTAATAGGACAATAGTCCGAGTATACCCTGGTTAGGTGGGTTACTTGGGCTTCTGGGTATAAATTAGTCCAGTTTGAGTTGAGCATAAATCTGTCCAACCTTTCCATTATTATTGTTTTTGATTTTTTTCTCTTATTTGACCAAGTAAACTTAGCACCCTTGAACCCTAGGTCTAGGAGCCCACAGTAGTCAATACTGTTAATAAATTTTGAAACCCTACTGTTATTAACGGTTAAACCGCCAAATTTTTCATTTGCCCATGTTACATCATTAAAATCTCCAGTGACTAACCAGGGGCCCTTAAGGAGTTTGCTACTATATATAGGTTATTCCAAAGGATACTTTTCTCTTGTATTAAACAGCTAGCATAAATAACTGTTAAGAGTTGATTATTAATTGTTGGTCTATAACTGTTAATGAATTTAAAAATAGAAACAAGGCAAATAATTCAGTTAATTGGCTTGCCTAACTTTTACTAGTAGGCGCCATCACGACTCCCGAGGGTGGGAAATCCGCGTCGTGACAAGTTGGTATCAGAGCTTGTGTCATTGACTTTGGAGGCTCATGGGATGAGTTTTTGCCTTTAGCGGAGTTTGCCTAGAACAACAGCTACCAATCGAGCATCTAGATGGCTCTTTATGAGGCTCTATATAATAGGCGGTGTCGATCTCCGGTCGGATGGTTTGAGCCGGGAGAGGCTCGGTTGTTGGGTACGGATCTAGCACAGGATGCCTTGGACAAGGTCAGGATCATTCAGGATAGGCTTCGTACAACTCAGTCCAGGCAAAAGAGTTATGCCGACCGTAAGGTTCGTGATTTGGCATTCATGGTCGGTGAGCGGGTATTGCTTCGGATGTCGCCTATGAAGGGCGTGATGAGATTTGGAAAGAAGGGCCAGCTTAGCCCTAGTTTCATTGGCCCATTTGAGATTCTTGACCGAGTGGGAGAGGTGGCTTACAGACTTGCGTTGCCGCCGAGCTTATCAGTCGTGCACCCAGTGTTTCACGTGTCCATGCTTTGGAAGTATCACAGCGATCCATCCCACGAGTTAGACTTCTGCACTGTCCAGTTGGACAAGGACTTGTCCTATGAGGAGGAGCCGGTAGCTATTCTAGACCGGCAGGTTCGTCAGTTGAGATCAAAGTGTTTTTCTTCTGTTCGTGTTTAGTGGAGAGGTCAGCCTGCTGAGGCATCGACCTGGGAGTCCGATTCCGATATGCGGAGCCGTTATCCCCATCTTTTCCTCGACTCAGGTACTTCCTTCTTATGTCCGTTCGAGGATGAACGATTGTTTTAGAGGTGGAGGATGTGATGACCCAAAAGGTCATCAGTTGTTTTAGAAACAAATTCAGTGTTCCGAGGCCTAAAAAACCTCCTTTTTACCTTACCTCGATTTATGTGCGCAGTCCGGGCGCGTAGCCGGAAAGCCATTATATGAAAAACTATGGAAAATGATGAATTTTACATTTAAAATGAATTTAAGTTGACTTCGGTCAACATTTTGAGCAAACGGATCCGGATCCGTGTTCCGACGATCCCGGGAGGTCCGTAAGAAAATATGGGACTTGGGCGTATGCCCGAAATCGGATTCCGAGGTCCCAAGCCCGAGAAATGAATTTTTAAAGAAAATTGTTTTCTGAAAAATATATGAGGTTTTGGAAATGAAATGTGTTTTAAATTTGATGGTACCGAGCCCGTACTTTGGTTCCAGAGCCCGGTACAGGTCTTATATATAATTTAAGTTAAGTCTGTGAAATTTGGTAAGAAACGGACTTGAAATGACGTGAATCAGACCTTATTTGAGAAAATTGGAAAATTTGATGCTCTTAAGTGATTTCATGATTTTGATGCTAAATTCATAGTTTTTGATGTTATGTTGGTGATTTGAATGCACGAGCAAGTCCGTAGGATGTTTTTAGGTTGGTGTGCATGTTTGGTTTGGAGCCCCGAGGGCTCGGGTGAGTTTTGGATAGGCCACGTAGTGGAATTTTAACTTAAGAAATTGCAGGTTTTTCAGCTGGTATGATCAGGTCTGCATGCGAAGCCTGGCTTGCAAATGCGAGCTCGCAAATATGACAAAGCCTCGCAAATGCGAAAATGGACCTGGGCAACCTTAGTCGCAAATGCGATTTCGCATTTGTGAAAGGTCTATCGCAAAAGCGAAGAAGACCGAAATTTGACTTGGTCGCAAATGTGACATTTTATTCGCAAATGCGAAAGTCTCAGAATTCTAAAGGGTTCGCAAGAAATTGCGACATCAAAGACCTGTAAATTCATAACTTAGACGCATTTCAACCATGTCTTCACACTCTTTCAAAACCAAAACACTCTAGGGCGATTTTTCAAAGGCAATTTCTTCTCCAAATCGATTGTAAGTTATTTCTAACTCGTTTTCTTCAATCTTTAACATCTTTTCACATGATTTCAACTCAAAATCAAAGGTTTTCATGGGGAAAATTGGGTGTTTTGGGTAGAACCTAGGTTTTTAAAATTTTGGGGATTTGGACCTCGATTTGATGTCCGATTTCAAAACAAATTGTATATTTGAGTTCGTGGGTGAATGTGTAATCGGGTTTTGGTTTGAACCTCGGGTTTTGACCATGTGGGCCCGGGGTCGATTTTTGACTTTTTGGGAAAAACTTTAGAAAACTTATTTCCATGCATTAGAATTGATTCATTTAGCATTTATTAATATAATTAAGTAACTTGTTGCTAGATACGAGCGAATTGGTGGTGGAATGAAGAGGTAAAGCGATAGTTGAGGCATGAATTGTGTTCGAGGCATCGAGGTAAGTGTTTGGTCTAACCTTAGCTTGAGGGATTAGGAGTTGTGTCCTATTTGCTATGTGTTATTTGTTGAGTACGACGTATAGGCATGGTGACGAGTATCTATACGTTGGTGTCAAGCATGCCCGTGAGTCTTATGTTATGATTAATGTAACTCCGTTTGTATTGTTCATGCTTAATGTGGTGATTGCTATTGTTGAGCAAGGTTTGTGGAAAGAATATTGGTATTTGAACATTGAAGAGTGTGGGCTCAAGTTGTAAAGTGAATTGTGGAAGTATAATTGGCAATTGAACCTTATAGAGCATTGGCTCAAATTGTGAATCGAGTTGTGTAGTAAATGTGAAAAAGAGAAGAGGATTATGGTATTGTTCCCTTGCCAGGACGTTGTTGCTTTTTAATATTGTTCCCTTGCCGGGATGTTGCTGTTTTGATATTGTACCCTTGACGGGATTTTATGATGATTCATATATTCCTTGCCCTTATTGTTTGTGTTGGTTGTTTGGGTGAGGAAGAGTGTAAAGCACAAAGGGTGATGTTGTGCATTGTTTTGGCGAGAGAGTGTTAAAGCACGAACGGTGATGCGATGTATTATTTTGTAAGGAAGAGTGTAAAGCACGAAGGGTGATGCCGTGCCGCACGATGTACCATTCCGTGCCGATTATATTGATTTTATGGTGAGGATGAGCGTAATAGCACGAAAGGTGATGCCGTGCAGTTTATATTGATTTTTATGGTGAGGATGAGAGTAAAAGCACAAAGGGTGATGTCGTGCACTTGTTTGATTTCTGATTCTTGTTGATAATTGAATTGTGGTGTTCCATATATTTACCCGTTGTCCTCCTCTTGCCATTTGATATTTCCCCACAGCATGTGTTCCCCTCCCATCCTTGACTGTATATTTATTTTTCCGATGTACATTATTTATCTGCACAGGTTTATTTGGTACTCTGGTCCTAGCCTCGTCACTACTTCGCCGAGGTTAGCCTAGGCACTTACCAGTACATGGGGTCGGTTGTGCTGATACTACACTCTGCACTCTTTTGTGCAGATCCAAGTGCTGTAGACTTCAGACCACAGTGAGATTTCTGCTTCTTGTTTATCAGGCGACCCGAGCTAGTCCTGCAAGCGTCCGCGGGTCTTGGCGTCTCCTTCTATCTATTATTCCTGTTTCTTTTATGTAATTCCAGAGACAGTATTTTGTTATTTCTTTCATACCTTTATTTGTAGTACTCCTAGACAGTCTGTGAAGTTGTGACACCAATCTTGGGTAGATTTGATATGGAATGGTATTAGCAGTATTATTAAAACTTGAAATTGAATCTTCCGCTTGTTAAATTTTGTTGATTATTAACTGTTGGTCTATAACTATTAACGAATTTAAAAATGGAAACAAGGCAAATAATTCAGTTGATTGGCTTGCCTAGCTTTCACTAGTAGGCGCCATCACGACTCCCGTGGGTGGGAAATTCGAGTCGTGACAAGTACATGTGAAAATAGACTAATAATGATGAATATAGCATGTTAAGATAACTCAATTAAGGCATGAAATGACTCTACATAGCTAAAATCAATAAATCTCCACATTTAGCCCGTGTACACACTCGTCACCTTGCGTACAGGGCTTCCACACATCACAATTATCACAAAAAAATACCAATCCTAAGGGGTGATTCCCCCACACAAAGTTAGGCAAGACACATACCTCAAAACATGCTAACTCAATCCACTAGTAGGCCTTCCCTTGATTATCCAACTCCGAATGGCTCGAATCTAGCCAAAACAACTTCATACCATAAATTACTTAATGATAAAAGAGAACAATATGCAAAAAAGTAAAGAAGGAAATATATGTTGCACCAAAAGTAAGCAACAACAAAATCCATAGTGTGAGGAAAGAAACAAAATGTGTGAGTTAATATCGACGCATGCAAGAAAAGAAGTAATGTCCATATTATGATATTTGTTTATAAATAGGCATTCCTTTCCTCAATTATAAATCATCCCTCAAAATTTCTTCTTTCTCTTCAGAGTAATAAAATATTCTCTGTGTGGCCGTGGAGTAGGAAAAAATTGCCGAACCATGTAAATCTTGTCTTGTCTTGTTTTGCGAGTTTTTATAATTTTTCTCTTGAAATTATTATATTCTTCATTTAGTCCAACACGCTTTCCAACAACTGGTATAAGAGTACAGACAGTATGATTCTGATAGAAAGGTACAGTATTGATGCAGTGTACTATTCACAAGAATAGTGCAACATTATTGCTCATTAATACTAAAACTATTCATAATAGTGATAGTATTGTTGACCAATAGCGATTGTTGTCTACCTTACGGTTGGGACATCTTTTCTTACACAGAGTAGTATTTGCGGTTACTATTCACAGGCACTATTTACATATAAAAAAATTTGTGAAAAATGGCATCGGAAGAAAGGAAGGTTAAGCTTGACAAGTTCAATGGCAAAGATTTTGAATTCTGAAAAATGCAAACAGACGATTGTTTGTACCAAAAAATTATACTTACCTCTGACTGGGGTAAAACCAAAGAAATGCCAAAGCGGATTAGATCTCTCGGTGCGATTCGTTTGATGCTAACACGAAATGTAGCGTTTAACATCATTAACGAGAAGGTCACTGCAAGCTTGATGAAGGTGTTATCAAATATGTACGAGAAGTCATCCGCTTCAAATAAAGTCTATTTGATGCGTCGATTGTTCAACTTAAAGATGACAGAAGGTGGATCTGTTACGGAACATATCAATGAGTTTAATATAATATTAACTCGGAATCAATATTATCAGACATTTTAATATTTGTTGTGAAAAAGAAACTCAATTTTTACCTATCTGACTTATTTAGAATGACGGATGCACGTCGATTCTATGGACTTTATGAAGAATTTATAGGCTAGTGTGATGACTCTCACCTACACGTATATGTAGACCTACGGGTTCACAATAGTAAGAGCCCATTTGGACATAAGAATTTTTTTACTTTTTTTTTTGAAATTTTTTCACTTTTTTTTCGAAATTAGTGTTAGACTATAAAATTTTTAATTTTCACTTGAATATGAATTTTGAAATTTTTCGAAAATTGAAAAACTCCAAAAAGATATTTTTTAAAATTTTCATCAGCTCACTCACAAAAATTCAAAAATAACGCAAAATTTTATTCATGTCCAAACATAACTCCAATTTTCTATCACGATCCAAGTTCTCCCTCCGTGAACCGTCGTGACGGCACCTAGTCTCTACGACTAGGTAAGCCTAACATTTGCGAAAAAGGAACGAAAACATAAAAGCTATCAACTAACATGTAAATTAAAACTATAGAATTTGAACACAGCTGAATCTGTCTCTGAAATACATAAAAGAAACAGAATGGAAAGATAGAAGAAGACGCCAAGGCCTGCGGACGCCTGCAGGACTACCTCGGGTCTCCGCCACTAGACTGAAGGCAGCAACGTCACTATGGTCCAAAAGCTACAGCACCGGGATCTGAACACAATGACAAATGTGAGTTAGTCCCACAGATGTACTGATAACCTTCAACACTTCGGAATCGGGAACTTAGTTCTACGAAAAGTCACCCTCAATACTCGAGACCCGAATGAAGGGAAACTAGGCCCGAATTGGGAAGGACCATACCGAGTCATTGGAGTTATCAGTAAAGGATCTTACAAACTTGGCACGATGGGAGGTGAACAATTGCCAAACAACTGGAATGTATCATTACCCAAACGGTATTGTTGCTAAGGTATGACCTTCTCCTTTTTCCATTTGTATTTAAGACTAACTCATTGCGGATGTTTGATCGAAGACAACAAGGGCACCCTGGTACACGAAGACCTTAGGTTTTAAAGCACGTGTCGCACTCTTTTTCCCTTAGATCGGGTTTTATCCCAAATAGGTTTTTACGGCGAGGTTTTTAACGAGGCAACAAATATGTGCTACCTAAGGAGAATTCAGCAGTATCCAAGGATTCTTTTCAATCAACCTCGAATACTGGGGGGCATCACCTTCGGAGGTTATACTTTCGAGGAAAATACTTCGCCAAAAAGGGCCTCGATAGAAAACTTTGTAATGGGCCAAACAGTCGGATGAACCGTGTCCATATAGAATAGTCGAGCCCTGATGGCAAAACATGTACGCATGCATCAATTATTGAAAAGAAGCATTCTTTCTATATCGAAACAATTTGTGTCTCAAAGAAATTTGCTACTATACGAACTCTATGCTTTTGATCTGTGAGAAACGGCTCAAGGGCCAAAATGCAAATATACCTCGAATACTTGGGGACTGCCATGACAGTCAACACATTCAAATGTCTAAACTCGAGTTTATAAGACCTCAATGAGGCCTCCCTTGATGCAAAGGCAAAGGCCATTATACTCTGGGACTAACCTTTCGGACAAGTTCTAAAGGTTATCGGGAAACAAGTCCAAGAGACACACCCGAAGGCTACGATCATGTAAAAAGGCTGCGGCCGAAATAATGCGGCTCGGAGACGTCCGATGTGATGACCCAAAGGGTCATCACCTGTTTTCTCTTTCATTCCGTGCTTCCTAGGCCTTGAAAACCTCATTTTTACTTGCCTCGATTTGCGTGCGCAGTCCGGGCGCATAGCCGGAAAGCTTAAATATGAATTCTATGTAAAAATTAATGAATTTTGATATTAATATGATTAAAGTTGACTTCGGTCATCATTTTGGGTAAACGGACCCGGACCCATGATTTGACGGTCCCGGAGGGTCCGTAGGAAAATATGGGACTCGGGCGTATTCCCGGAATCGAAATCCGAGGTTCCGAGCCCGAGAAATGAATTTTTCTGTGAAATTATTTTTCTGAAATTATTAAGGAAATTTGAAATGAAAATGAATTAGAAAGCATTGGTATCGGGCCCGTATTTTGGTTCCGGCGCCCGGTACAGGTCTTATATGTGGTTTAAGCGCTTTCCGTGAAATTTGGTTGAAATCGGGCGTCGTTTGACGTGTTTCGGACATAAATATCTAAAATTGGAAGTTTAAGAAGTTAGAATGAAAATTGATGATTTTGAGGTTTGATTCCTCGTTTATGATGTTATTTTGGCGATTTGATCGCACGGTTAAGTTCGTATGAGGTTGTTTAGTTAGTGTGTGAGTTTGGTTAGGAGCCCCGAGGGCTCGGGGGTGTTTCGGAGGTGTCCCGGGGTGTTTTGCACTTAGGAGGAGTAGCAGATTTTTCTGCAATTTTTGCACAGCAAATCTCTTCTTCGCGATCGCGGCCTAAGGCTCGCGTTACGCACTGCCTTGTGTCTCCCCTCCTTCGCGTTCGCGGGTACCCTTCCGCGTTCGCATAGTTCTGGTAACCCCTTCAACGCGTTCGCATATAGCCTATCGCGTTCGCATAGGCCAATCCTTGGGCCCCCCAGTTTTCCTTCTTCGCGTTCGCATACTACTCATCGTGAACGCGATGCTTCCCAGCCTGCNACCAGTTTTCCCTTCGCGTTCGCATCACCCTAATTGCGAACGCGATGCACCCAGCTTCCCCTTCATCGCGAACGCGACCCCTGTGTCGCGAACGCATAGAGTAAAGTTGTTCAGTGATTTTTTTAAAAACCAGAAACAGTACATACGGGATTTTTCAAAAATACTCACGAGCTCTCTTCTCTCCCAAGCTTTAGGAAGCCATTGAAGCCCCCATTCTTCAAGACCACTTGGGTAAGTAATTTCCTACTTAGTTCCTTCATTATCCTTCATTAATTAGTAAGTTTCCAAGCTTAAATCACATAGATTAGGGTGGAAACTGGGGGAAAAGGGTAGAGTTAGGGCTTTTCGATTTTCTTCGATTTAGACCTCGTTTTGGGGTCGAATTTGAAAACAAATTGTATATTCGGGCTCGTGGGGGGATGGGTGACATGGAATTGGTTCGAACGTCGGGTTTTGACCACGTGGGCCCGGGGTCGATTTTTGGAATTTTGGGAAGAAAGCTTAGAAATTCATGTTTAGGCATTGCGTTTAGTTTGTTTAGCTATTATTAATATTGTAAAGTCATTATTTCATAGATTTGACTGAGTTGGAGCCGAATTCGAGGGGTAAAGCCATACTAGAGGCTTGAGTTGAGTTTGGAGCATTCGAGGTAAGTGTTTGATCTAACTTTGGCTTGAGGGAATAGGATTAGAGTATTATTTTCTAATTGCTAAATGTTGAGTACGGTGTATAGGCATGGTGACGAGTATCTATACACCGGTGTCTAGCATGACCGTGAGTCCTTATTTGTGCTTATTCGGATTCTGTAGTGACTCTTCCTTGTTTAATTGATGGTTGCTATATAATGTGAACAGTATGAAAAGGAAATATGACTTGTAAACTCCTTGGAGCGTTGGCTCGAATTATGACCTGGTTAGGAAGTAAGAAATGAACGAAAGAGGAAGAGATGTAATTATTCCCTTGCCGGGAACTAGCTGTTTACTTGCATTCTCCCTCGCCGGGATAGTTGAATTGATACTTGTTCCCTTGCCGGGAAACCATTATATATTATGAAATGGGATCGTGTGGCATGCCGACCACTTATATATTATGAAATGGGATCGTGTGGCACGTCGACCACTTATATATCATGAAATGGGATCTTGTGGCACGCCGACCACATTATATATTATGAAATGGGATCGTGTGGCACGCCGACCACTTATATATTATGAAATGGGATCGTGTGGCGCGCCAACCACTTATATATCATGAAATGGGATCGTGTGGCACGCCGACCACGTATTCTATGTTAGAAGAGATTAGTTGTAGTTTTCCTTATTTATTCCTACCGTTCAATTTTATCTGTTATCCCCAAAAGCATGTTCCCCTCCACGTCTTAATTATTACTTTTCGCTGTTATTTTTGTAGTGTTTGTATATATATATCTGCACAGGTTGATTGGTAGTCCTGTCTAGCCTCGTCACTACTTCGCCGGGGTTAGGCCAGGCACTTACCAGCACATGGGGTCGGTTGTGCTCATGCTACGCTCTATGCATTTTTTTGCACAGATCACAGTACCGGAGCGGGAGCTTTTGGACAGCAGTAGGAGCATTGGGAGCTAACTTCAGTCCAGAGATTCCCGAGGTAGCCTTGCTGACGTCCGCATGGCCCGGAGTCTCTCTTATCCTTGTTTTTCGTTTGATTTCCTTTGTATCGGATCAGACAGTACTGTGTTTTTATTCAGACTTTGTATTTAGCATTCTGTAGAAGTTCGTGAGTTATTGACACCAGATCTGGGTAGAGATGTATTTGAGCTTCCGCACTTGGTTTCAGTTATTTATGTTTTGAGACTTTCGCTTTTATATTAATTGTCTCGTCTTTCTTTATATTGTTGATGTTGTCAAGAGAGGTATTAAATTAATTAGCTTGCTTAGCTCCTATTAGTAGGCGCCATCACGACTCCCAAGGGTGGGAAATCCGGGTCGTGACAAGTTGGTATCAGAGCACTAGGTTACATAGGTCTTGCTACTCACGGACAAACTTAGTAGAGTCTGAGGGATCGGTACGGAGACGTTTGTATTTATCCCCCAGAGGTTACGGAGTTAGGAAAATTTCACTTTTGTTACTTCTTGTCGTGCGATTCTGTTTCTCAAATACTGATTGTCTTTCTACTCTGTTCTTTCGCAGATGGCGAGAACACGTGCTTCCTCATCTACCGCGCAGCAACCCGAGCCCCCAGCAGCAGTTCCTACGAGGGGCAGAGGGCGAGGCCGAGGCTGTGCCAGAGGCGAGGCAGGGGCAGAGCTCAGCCCCGAGCAGCAGTCCCAGAGGTGGAGCCTCATGCTGATTATGATGAAGAGGTTCCAGCCCCAGTAGCTCCGGTGGGCCCAGCTCAGGTCCCAGAGGGGTTCATAGCCACCCTAGTTCTTCAGGACGCTCTGGTCAGATTGGTAGGCTTTGTGGAGAGCGTCACTAGAGCGGGTTTGCTTCCAGTAGCACCAGCCACTTCTCAGGCTGGAGGAGGATTGAGACTTCTGCTACACGTACTCCGGAGCAGGTAGCTCCCCAGACTCAGGTTCCAGTAGCTCAGCCAGCTGTGGCAGTTCAGCCGGGTATTGTGACTCAGACCGACGATGGAGCGGCTATGTCCACAGATGCTTTGTGGAGACTGGATAGGTTCACCAAGCTCTTCACCACCACATTCAGCGCTGCTTCTTCAGAGGATCCCCAGGATTTCTTATATAGCTTCCATGAGGTTCTTCGGACTATGGGTATTGTGGAGACCAATGGGGTCGACTTCGCCACCTTTCGACTAGCAGGATCCGCCAAGACTTGGTGGAGGGACTATTGTTTATCCAGACCAGCAGGGTCGCCATCATTGACTTGGGACCAGTTTGCAGAGTTGTTTTTGGAGAAGTTTCTCCCAGTTACTCAGCGAGAGGCTCTTCGCAGGCAGCTCGAGCACCTCCAGCAGGGCTCTATGACAGTCACTCAGTATGAGACCCGGTTCATTGATCTAGCACGCCATGCTATTGTTATACTCCCCACCGAGAGAGAGAGAGAGTGCGGAGGTTTATTGATGGGTTGATTCAGCCGATCCGTCTCCAGATGGCTATGGGAGCCGGGAGTGAGATTTCTTTTCAGGAGGCGGCCAACGCGGCCCGTAGAGTTGAGATGGCTCTTGCACGGGGAGGTGGTCATGGGTCAGATAAGAGGCCCCGTCATGCAGGTAGATTCAGTGGTACCTCGTCTGGAGGTAGGGATTCTTATGGTAGAGGCCATCCTCCGAGGCCCTTTCAGTCAGCCCTACAGGTCTCACATGGTACTTCAGGTGGTCGTGGCTCTCAGCCGCAGTATTCTGATCAGCAGCTTTTCAGTTCGCCATCAGCACCCATCAGCGCACCACCACTCCGCTATTCTCAGTAGCCGAGGGCTTGTTACACGTGTGGCGACACGAGGCACATTGCTAGGTTTTGCCCTCGCGCTTCGGATAGCTCTCAGCAGCAGGGTCCTCGCCCTATGATTCAGGCATCAGGTGATCCACAGGCCGCCCAGCCAGCTAGAGGCGGGGGTAGAGGCCATAGAGGTGGAGGTAGGGACCATAGAGGTGGAGCTCGGACCGCCAGAGGTAGAGGCCAGCCAGCAGCCGATCGTCCCAGAGATATGGTTCAGGGAGGTGGGGCCCAGCCCCGGTGTTATGCTCTTCCAGCCAGGCCAGAGGCTGAGTCTTCAGATGTAGTCATTACAGGTACTATTCTGGTCTGTGTTAGGGATGCTTCAGTGCTATTTGACCCCGGGTCTACGTATTCATATGTGTCGTCCTATTTTGCACCCTACTTGGTTATGCCTAGTGATGCCTTGGGTGTTCCTGTATATGTATCTACACCAGTGGGTGATTCTATAGTGGTCGATCGAGTTCATCGTTCCTGTGTGGTAGTGTTTGAGGGTCTTGAGACCCGTGTTGATTTATTGCTCTTAGACATGGTGGATTTTGATGTTATATTAGGGATGGATTGGTTGTCCCCGTATCATGCTATCTTGGATTGTCACGCCAAGACCGTGACCTTGGCTTTACCAGATTTGCCCCGTTTGGAGTGGCGAGGGACCCCAGGTCATGCCACTCGCAGTGTTATCTCATATGAGGAGGAGCCGGTAGCTATCCTAGACCGGTAGGTTCGACAGTTGAGGTCAAAGAGTTTTCCTTCAGTGCGTGTCCAGTGGAGAGGTCAGCCTCCTGAGGCATCGACCTGGGAGTCCGAGTCTGATATGCGGAGCCGTTATCCTCATCTTTTTCCCGACTCAGGTACTTCTTTCTTTTATCCGTTCGAGGACGAACGATTGTTTTAGAGGTGGAGAATGTGATGACCCTTTGGGTCATCACCTGTTTTCTCTTTCATTCCGTGCTTCCGAGGCCTTGAAAACCTCATTTTTACTTGCCTCGATTTGCGTGCACAGTCCGGGCGAGTAGCCGGAAAGCTTAAATATGAATTCTGTGTAAAAATTAATGAATTTTGATATTAATAAAATTAAAGTTGACTTCGGTCAATATTTTGGGTAAACGGACCCGGACCCGTGATTTGACGGTCCCGGAGGGTCCGTAGAAAAATATGGACTCGGGCGTATTCCCGGAATCGAAATCCGAGGTCCCGAGCCCGAGAAATAAATTTTTCTGTGAAATTGTTTTTCTGAAATTATTAAGGAAATTTGAAATGAAAATGAATTAGAAAGCATTGGTATCGGGCCCGTATTTTGGTTCCGGCGCCCGGTACAGGTCTTAAATGTGGTTTAAGCGCTTTCTGTGAAATTTGGTTGAAATCGGGCGTCGTTTGACGTGTTGCGGACATAAATATCTAAAATTGGAAGTTTAAGAAGTTAGAATGAAAAATAATGATTTGAGGTTTGATTCCTCCTTTATGATGTTATTTTGGCGATTTGATCGCACGGTTAAGTTCGTATGAGGTTTTTTAGTTAATGTGTGAGTTTGGTTAGGAGCCCCGAGGGCTCGGGGGTGTTTCGGAGGTGTCCCGGGATGTTTTGAACTTAGGAGGTGTAGCAGGTTTTTCTGCAATTTTTGCACAGCAAATCTCTTCTTCGCGATCGCGGACTGCATCTCGCGTTCGCATACCTTTGGGCCTTCTCTTCTCCGCGTTCTTGGAACAGCCCCCGCGTTCCCGGAGTTCCAGCCCTTCCTCAAACGCGATCGCATCTTCCCTTGTGAGTTCGCGTAAGCCAACCCAGTACCCCCCACCAGTTTTCCCTTCGCGTTCGCATCACCCTAATTGCGAACGCGATGCACCCAGCTTCCCCTTCATCGCAACGCGACCCCTGTGTCGCGAACGCATAGAGTAAAGTTGTTCAGTGATTTTTTTTAAAACCAGAAACAGTACATACGGGATTTTTCAAAAATACTCACGAGCTCTCTTCTCTCCCAAGATTTAGGAAGCCATTGAAGCCCCCATTCTTCAAGACCACTTGGGTAAGTAATTTCCTACTTATTTCCTTCATTATCCTTCATTAATTAGTAAGTTTCCAAGCTTAAATCACATAGATTAGGGTGGAAATTGGGGGGAAAAGGTTAGAGTTAGGGCTTTTCGATTTTCTTCGATTTAGACCTCGTTTTGGGGTCGAATTTGAAAACAAATTGTATATTCGGGATCGTGGGGGGATGGGTGACATGGAATTGGTTCGAACCTCGGGTTTTGACCACGCGGGCCCGGGGTCGATTTTTGGAATTTTGGGAAGAAAGCTTAGAAATTCATGTTTAGGCATTGGGTTTAGTTTGTTTAGCTATTATTAATATTGTAAAGTCATTATTTCATAGATTTGACTGAGTTGGAGCCGAATTCGAGGGGTAAAGCCATACTAGAGGCTTGAGTTGATTTTGGAGCATTTGAGGTAAGTGTTTGATCTAACTTTGGCTTGAGGGAATAGGATTAGAGTATTATTTGCTAATTGCTAAATGTTGAGTACACTGTATAGGTATGGTGACGAGTATCTATACACCGGTGTCTAGCATGACCGTGGGTCTTTATTTGTGCTTAATTGGGATTCTGTAGTGACTCTTCCTTGTTAATTGATGGTTTCTATATGATATGAAGAGAATGAGAAGGAAATATGATGTGTAAACTCTTTGGAGCGTTGGCTCGATATTTGACTTGCTTAAAAAGTAAGAAATGAACGTAAGAGAAAGAGATGAGATTATTCCCTTGCCGGGACGTGTAAGTTATTGTTGTTGCTCCCTTGCCGCGATTTAACTGCTTAGTCGTATTCTCCCTTGCCGGGAAACCCCTTATATATTATGAAATGGGATCGTGTGGCACGCCGACCACTTATATATTATGAAATGGGATCGTGTGGCATGCCGACCACTTATATATTATGAAATGGGATCATGTGGCACGCCGACCACTTATATAGATTATGAGATCTGATGTAGTTTCGTGTTTAATTTTTATAAGTTGTTTTCATCTGTATTTCCCCTAAGCATGTCCCCTCCCCGCCTTAATTGGTATTTTCTGCTGTCATTTCGTTGTACTTGTATATACATATATATCTGCACAGGTTGTTTTTTTGGTAGGTCCTGTCTAGCCTCGTCACTACTTCGCCGGGGTTAGGCCAGACACTTACTCTGTGCATCTTTTTGCACAGATCCAGGAGCAGCTTTTGGGCCTCAGCAGTAGGATTTGTTCGGGAGCTGACTTCAGTCCAGGGACTTTCGAGGTAGCCTAGCTGACGTCCGCAGGCTGGAGTCCCTTCTATGTCATTAGTTTGTTTTCCTTGTACTGAGTCAACCATTGATGTACTTCTATTCAGACTTGTTTTTAGCACTCTTTAGTAGTTTGTGAGTTAGTGACACCAGATCTGGGTAGAGTTGTATTTAAACTTCCGCATTTGGTTTTCAATCCTTTATGTTTTGAGACTTTCGCTTTTATATTAATTGTCTCGTCTTTCTTTATATTTGTTGATGTTGTCAAGATAGGTATTAAATTAATTGGCTTGCCTAGCTCCTATTAGTAGGCGCCATCACGACTCCCGAAGGTGGGAAATTCGGATCATGACAAGTTGGTATCAGAGCACTAGGTTACATAGGTCTCGCTACTGATGGACAAACTTAGTAGAGTCTGAGGGATCAGTACGGAGATGTCTGTATTTATCCCAGAGGCTACGGAGCTAGGAAAATTTCACTTTTGTTCCTTCTTGTCGTACGATTCTGTTTCTCAAATACTGATTGTCTTTCTACTCTGTTCTTTCGCAGATGGCGAGAACACGTGCTTCCTCTTCTACCGCGCAGCAGCCCGAGCCCCCAGCAGCAGTTCCTACGAGGGGCAGAGGGCGAGGCCGAGGCTGTGCCAGAGGCGAGGCAGGGGCAGAGCTCAGCCCCGAGCAGCAGTCCCAGAGGTGGAGCCTCATGCTGATTATGATGAAGAGGTTCCAGCCCCAGCAGCTCCGGTGGGCCCAGCTCAGGTCCCAGAGGGGTTCATAGCCACCCTAGTTCTTCAGGACGCTCTGGTCAGATTGGTAGGCTTTGTGGAGAGCGTCACTAGAGCGGGTTTGCTTCCAGTAGCACCAGCCACTTCTCAGGCTGGAGGAGGAGTTCAGACTCCCGCTACACGTACTCCGGAGCAGGTAGCTCCCCAGGCACAGGTTTCAGTAGTTCAGCCAGCTGTGGCAGTTCAGCCGGGTATTGTGACTTAGACCGACGATGGAGCGGCTATGTCCACAGATGCTTTGTGGAGACTGGATAGGTTCACCAAGCTCTTCACCACCACATTCAGCGGTGCTTCTTCAGAGGACCCCCAGGATTTCTTGTATAACTGCCATGAGGTTCTTCGGACTATGGGTATTGTGGAGACCAATGGGGTCGACTTCGCCACTTTTCGACTAGCAGGATCCGCCAAGACTTGGTGGAGGGACTATTGTTTATCCAGACCAGCAGGGTCGCCATCATTGACTTGGGACCAGTTTGCAGAGTTGTTTTTGGAGAAGTTTCTCCCAGTTACCCAGCGAGAGGCTCTTCGCAGGCAGTTCGAGCGCCTCCAGCAGGGCTCTATGACAGTCACGCAGTATGAGACTCGGTTCATTGATCTAGCACGCCATGCTATTGTTATACTCCCCAACGAGAGAGAGAGGGTGCGGAGGTTTATTGATGGGTTGATTCAGCCGATCCGTCTCCAGATGGCTATGGGAGCCGGGAGTGAGATTTCTTTTCAGGAGGCGGCCAATACGGCCCGTAGAGTTGAGATGGCTCTTGCACGGGGAGGTGGTCATGGGTCAGATAAGAGGCCCCGTCATGCAGGTAGATTCAGTGGTACCTCGTCTGGAGGTGGGGATTCTTATGGTAGAGGCCATCCTTCGAGGCCCTTTCAGTCAGCCCTACAGGTCTCACATGGTACTACAGGTGGTCGTGGCTCTCAGCCGCAGTCTTCTGACCAGCAGCTTTTCAGTTCACCATCAGCACCTATCAGCGCACCACCACTCCGTTATTCTCAGTAGCCGAGGGCTTGTTACACGTGTGGCAACACGAGACATATTGCCAGGTATTGCCCTCGAGCTTCTGACAGCTCTCAGCAGCAGGGTCCTCGTCCTATGATTCAGGCATCAGGTGATCCACAGGCCGCCCAGCCAGCTAGAGGCGGGGGTAGAGGCCATAGAGGTGGAGGTAGGGACCATAGAGGTGGAGCTCAGACCGCCAGAGGTAGAGGCCAGCCAGCAGCCGATCGTCCCAGAGATATGGTTCAGGGAGGTAGGGCCCAGCCCCGGTGTTATGCTCTTCCAGCCAGGCCAGAGGCTGAGTCTTCAGATGCAGTCATTACAGGTACTATTCTGGTCTGTGATAGGGATTCTTCAATGCTATTTGACCCTGGGTCTACGTATTCATATGTGTCGTCCTATTTTGTACCCTACCTGGTTATGCCTAGTGATGCTATGGGTATTCCTGTTTATGTATCTACACCGGTGGGGGATTCTACAGTGGTCGACCGAGTTCATCGTTCCTGTGTGGTAGAGTTTGAGGGTCTTGAGACCCGTGTTGATTTATTGCTCTTAGACATGGTGGATTTCGACGTTATATTAGGGATGGATCGGTTGTCCCCGTATCATGCCATCTTGGATTGTCACGCCAAGACTGTGACCTTGGCTTTACCAGATTTGCCCCGTTTGGAGTGGCGAGGGACCCCAGGTCATGCCACTCGCAGTGTTATCTCATATGTGAAGGCTCGACGCATGGTCGAGAAGGGGTGTTTAGCTTATCTGGCGTATGTTCGTGATTCCAGTGCAGAGGTCCCTCCTATTAATTATGTTCCTATTGTTCGAGAGTTTCCCGAGGTTTTTCCCTCAGACCTGCCGGGCATGCCGCCCGACAGGGATATTGATTTCTGTATTGATCTACCTCCGGGCACGCAGCCCATTTCTATCCCGCCGTATCGCATGGCCCTGCCAGAGTTGAAGGAGTTAAAGGACCAATTGCAGGATTTGCTAGAGAAGGGTTTATCAGACCTAGTATTTCTCCTTGGGGTGCGCCGGTGTTATTTGTGAAGAAAAAGGATGGTTCGATGCAGATGTGCATTGATTACCGGCAATTGAACAAAGTGACGATAAAGAACAAGTATCCACTGCCAAGGATTGATGATTTGTTTGACCAGCTTCAGGGTGCAAAGGTGTTTTCAAAGATAGACTTGAGATCTGGCTACCATCAGCTGAGGATTAGGGCGTCTGATGTCCCTAAGACAGCATTCCGCACTCGGTATGGGCATTATGAGTTTTTGGTCATGTCATTTGGGTTGACCAATGCCCCAGCAACATTTATGGAGTTGATGAACCGAGTGTTCAGGCCTTATTTGGACTTGTTCGTGATAGTCTTTATTGATGATATTGTGGTGTACTCCCGCAGCCCGGAGGAGCACGAGCAGCACCTCAGAGTGGTTCTTCAGACTCTGAAGAATAGTCAGTTATTTGCTAAGTTCTCGAAGTGCGAGTTCTGGTTGAGTTCGGTTGCATTTCTGGGTCACGTCGTATCAGCAGAGGGTATTCAGGTGGACCCGAAGAAGATTGAGGCAGTCAAGAACTGGCCTCGACCAGCATCAGCTATCGAGATTCGGAGTTTCTTGGGGTTAGCAGGTTATTACCATCGGTTCGTGGAGGGATTTTCATCTATTGCAGCCCCGATGACCAGATTGACCCAAAAGGGGGCCCGGTTCAGATGGTCAGATGAGTGTGAGGCGAGCTTTCAGAAGCTCAAGACAGCTCTGACTTCGGCACCGATATTGGTTTTGCCCACAGGCTTAGGGCCTTATACAGTTTATTGTGATGCTTCCCGTATTGGGCTCGGTGCAGTATTGATGCAGGATGGCAGAGTCATTGCTTATGCTTTGAGGCAGCTGAAGATCCACGAGAAGAATTATCCGATTCATGATCTAGAGTTGGAAGCCATTGTTCATGCTTTGAAGATTTGGAGGCATTACCTATATGGTGCGACGTGTGAGGTGTACACTGATCACAAGAGTCTTCAGTACTTATTCAAGCAGAAGGAGTTGAACTTGAGGCAGAGGAGGTAGTTGGTGTTATTGAAAGATTATGATGTTACTATTTCGTATCACCCGGGGAAGGCCAATGTGGTGGCCGATGCATTGAGTAGGAAGTCTGCCAGCATGGGTAGTCTTGCTTATATTCCGGTCAGCCAGAGACCGCTTGCTTTGGATGTTCAGGCTTTGGCTAATCGATTTGTGAGGTTGGATATTTCTCAGCCTAGCAGAGTGTTAGCTTGCACGGTCGCTCGTTCTTCATTATTGGAGCGTATCCGTGATCGGCAGTTTGATGATCCCCATTTGTGAGTCCTGAGAGACACGGTGCAGCGTGGAGGTGCCACGGAGGTGACCTTAGATGATGATGGTGTTTTGAGATTGCAGGGGCGAGTTTGTGAGCCCAATGTCGATGGGATTCGAGAGTTGATCTTAGCGGAGGCCCATAGTTCTCGGTATTATATTCACCCGGGCGCCGCGTAGATGTATCAGGACTTGCGGCAGCATTATTGGTGGCGTAGGATGAAGAAAGATATTGTTGCATATGTGGCTCGATGTTTGAACTGTCAGCAGGTTAAGTATGAGCATCAGAGGCCTGGTGGATTGTTTTAGAGGATTGAGCTTCCCAAGTGGAAATGGGAGAGGATTACCATGGATTTCGTTACTGGACTTCCGTTGACTCGGAAGAAGTTCAATGCGATATGGGTTATTGTTGATAGGCTGACCAAGTCAGCACATTTCATTCCTGTGGCAGTCTCCTATTCATCCGAGAGGTGAGCTGAGATCTATATCCGGGAGATTGTTCGTCTTCATGGTGTGCCGGTATCTATCATTTCGGACCGGGGTACGCATTTTACCTCGCGTTTCTGGGGTGCAGTTCAGCGAGAGTTGGGCACACGGGTTGAGTTGAGCACAGCGTTTCATCCTCAGACGGACGGTCAGTCCGAGCGGACTATTCAGATTTTGGAGGATATGCTCCGAGCCTGTGTCATTGATTTTGGAGGCTCGTGGGACCAGTTTTTGCCTTTAGCAGAGTTCGCCTACAACAACAGCTACCAGTCTAACATCCAGATGGCTCCATATAAGGCGTTGTATGGTAGGCGATGTCGGTCTCCAGTTGGATGGTTCGAGCCGGGAGAGACTCGGTTATTGGGTACAGATTTAGTTCAGGAGGCCTTGGATAAGGTCAAGATCATTCAGGATAGGCTTCGTTCGGCTCAGTCGCGGCAAAAGAGTTATGCAGATCGTAAGGCTCGAGATGTAGCTTTCATGGTTGGTGAGTGGGTATTGCTCCGAGTGTCGCCTATGAAGGGCGTGATGAGATTTGGGAAGAAGGGCGAGCTTAGCCCTAGGTTCATTGGCCCACTTGAGATTCTCGACCGTGTGGGAGAGGTGGCTTATAGGCTTGCCTTGCCGCCTAGCTTGTCAGCCGTGCATCCAGTTTTTCATGTGTCCATGCTTCTGTGTAAAAATTAATGAATTGTGATATTAATATGATCAAAGTTGACTTCGGCCAACATTTTGGGTAAACGGACCCAGACCCGTGATTTGACGATCCCGGAGGGTCCGTAGAAAAATATGGGACTCGGGCGTATTCCCGGAATCGAAATCCGAGGTCGAGCCCGAGAAATGAATTTTTCTGTGAAATTGTTTTTCTGAAATTATTAAGGAAATTTGAAATGAAAATGAATTAGAAAGCATTGGTATCGGGCCCGTATTTTGGTTCCGGCGTCCGGTACAGGTCTTATATGTGGTTAAGCGCTTTCTGTGAAATTTGGTTGAAATCGGGCGTCGTTTGACGTGTTTCGGACATAAATATCTAAAATTGGAAGTTTAAGAAGTTAGAATGAAAAATGATGATTTTGAGGTTTGATTCCTTGTTTATGATGTTATTTTGGCGATTTGATCGCACGGTTAAGTTCGTATGAGGTTGTTTAGTTAGTGTGTGAGTTTGGTTAGCAGCCCCGAGGGCTCGGGGGTGTTTCGGAGGTGTCCCGGGGTGTTTTGCACTTAGGAGGTGTAGCAGATTTTTCTGCAATTTTTGCACAGCAAATCTCTTCTTCGCGATCGCGGACTGCATCTCGCGTTCGCATACCTTTGGGCCTTCTCTTCTCCGCGTTCGCGGAACAGCCCCCGCGTTCGCGGAGTTCCAGCCCTTCCTCAAACGCGATCGCATCTTCCCTTGTAAGTTCGCGTAAGCCAACCCAGTACCCCCCACCAGTTTTCCCTTCGCGTTCGCATCACCCTAATTGCGAACGCGATGCACCCAGCTTCCCCTTCATCGCGAACGCGACCCCTATGTCGCGAACGCTTTTTTAAAACCAGAAACAGTACATACGGGATTTTTCAAAAATACTCATGAGCTCTCTTCTCTCCCAAGCATTAGGAAGCCATTGAAGCCCCCATTCTTCAAGACCACTTGGGTAAGTAATTTCCTACTTAGTTCCTTCATTATCCTTCATTAATTAGTAAGTTTCCAAGCTTAAATCACATAGATTAGGGTGGAAATTGGGGGAAAAGGGTAGAGTTAGGGCTTTTCGATTTTCTTCGATTTAGACCTCGTTTTGGGGTCGAATTTGAAAACAAATTGTATATTCGGGCTCGTGGGGGGATGGGTGACATGGAATTGGTTCGAACCTCGGGTTTTGACCACGCGGGCCCGGGGTCGATTTTTTGAATTTTGGGAAGAAAGCTTAGAAATTCATATTTAGGCATTGGGTTTAGTTTGTTTAGCTATTATTAATATTGTAAAGTCATTATTCCATAGATTTGACTGAGTTGGAGCCGAATTCGAGGGGTAAAGCCATACTAGAGGCTTGAGTTGATTTTGGAGCATTTGAGGTAAGTGTTTGATCTAACTTTGGATTGAGGGAATAGGATTAGAGTATTATTTGCTAATTCCTAAATGTTGAGTACGGTGTATAGGCATGGTGACGAGTATCTATACACCGGTGTCTAGCATGACCGTGGGTCTTTATTTGTTCTTTATTGGGATTCTGTAGTGACTCTTCCTTGTTAATTGATGGTTTCTATAGGATATGAAGAGAATGAGAAGGAAATATGATGTGTAAAATCTTTGGAGTGTTGGCTCGATTTTCGACTTAATTAAAAAGTAAGAAATGAACGTAAGAGAAAGAGATGAGATTATTCCCTTGCCGGGACGTGTAAGTTATTGTTGTTGCTCCCTTGCCGGGATTTAACTGCTTAGTCGTATTCTCCCTTGCCGGGAAACCACTTATATATTATTAAATGGGATCGTGTGGCATGCCGACCACTTATATATTATAAAATGGGATCGTGTGGCACGCCGACCACTTATATATTATGAAATGGGATCGTCTGGCACGCCGACCACTTATATATTATGAAATGGGATCGTGTGGCACGCCGACCACTTATATAGATTATGAGATCTGATGTAGTTTCGTGTTACTTCTGATAAGTTGTTTCTATCTGTATTCCCTAAGCATGTCCCTCCCGCCTAACTGTATTTCTGCTGTCNGGTATTCTATTCACCCGGGCGCCGCGAAGAT
Organism: Nicotiana attenuata; assembly: GCF_001879085.1. Lineage (NCBI taxonomy): Eukaryota > Viridiplantae > Streptophyta > Magnoliopsida > Solanales > Solanaceae > Nicotiana > Nicotiana attenuata. Next base: position 329,115 of record NW_017670425.1, read on the forward strand.
GTATCAGGATCTGAGGCAGCATTATTGGTGGCGTAGGATGAAGAAGGATATTGTTGCATATGTGGCTCGATGTTTGAACTGTCAGCAGGTATGAGCATCAGAGGCCTGGTGGTTTGTTTCAGAGGATTGAGCTTCCCGAGTGGAAGTGGGAGAGGATTACCATGGATTTCGTTACTGGACTTCCGTTGACTCGGAAGAAGTTCGACTCGATATGGGTTATTGTTGATAGGCTGACCAAGTCAGCGCATTTCATTCCTATAGTAGTCTCCTATTCATCCGAGACGGGGTACGCAGTTTACCTCGCGTTTCTGGGGTGCAGTTCAGCGAGAGTTGGGCACACGGGTTGAGTTGAGCACAGCGTTCCATCCTCAGACAGACGGCCAGTCTGAGAGGACTATCCAGATATTGGAGGATATGCTCCGAGCCTGTGTCATTGATTTTGGAGGCTCGTGGGACCAGTTTTTGCCCTTAGCAGAGTTCGCCAACAGCTACCAGTCCAGCATTCAGATGGCTCCATATGAGGCGTTGTATGGTAGGCGATGTCGGTCTCCAGTGGGATGGTTTGAGCCGGGAGAGCCTCGGTTATTGGGTACCGATCTAGTTCAAGAGGCCTTGGATAAGGTCAAGATCATTCAGGACAGGCTTCGTTTGGCTCAGTCGCGGAAAAAGAGTTATGCATATCGTAAGGTTCGGGATGTAGCTTTCATGGTTGGTGAGCGGGTCTTGCTCCGAGTGTCGCCTATGAAGGGCGTGATGAGATTTGGGAAGAAGGGCAAGCTTAGCCCTAGGTTCATTGGCCCATTTGAGATTCTCGATCGTGTGGGAGAGGTGGCTTACATACTTGTTTTGCCGCCCAGCTTGTCAGCCGTGCATCCAGTGCTTCATGTGTCCATGCTTCGGAGGTATCACGGCGATCCAGCCCACGTGTTAGATTTCAGCACTGTCCAGTTGGACAAGGATCTGTCTTATGAGGAGGAGCCGGTGGCTATTCTAGACCGGCAGGTTCGACAGTTGAGGTCGAAGAGTTTCCCTTCAGTGCGTGTTCAGTGGAGAGGTCAGCCCCCTGAGGCATCGACCTGGGAGTCCGAGTCCGATATGCGGAGCCGTTATCCTCATCTATTTCCCGACTCAGGTACTTCTTTCTTTTGTCCGTTCGAGGACGAACGGTTATTTTAGAGGCGGGGAAGCTGATCACCTGTTTTCTCACTCATTCTGTGTCTCCGAGGCCTTGAAAACCTCATTTTTACTTGCCTCGATTTGCATGCACAGTCCGGGCGCGTAGCCGGAAGCTTAAATCTGAATTCTGTGTAAAAATTATTAATTNTTCCTTCATCTTCCTTCATTAATTAATGAGTTTCTAAGCCTAAATCATGTAATCTAGGGTTGGAATTGGGGGAAAAAGGGTAGAATTAGGGCTTTTTGATTTTCTTTGATTTAGACCTCGTTTTGGGGTCGAATTTGAAAACAAATTGTATATCCGGGCTCGTGGGGGAATGGGTAACATGGAATTGGTTCGAACTTCGGGTTTTGACCAAGCGGGCCCGGGGTCGATTTTTTGAATTTTGGGAAGAAAGCTTAGAAATTCATATTTAGGCATTGGGTTTAGTTTGTTTAGCTATTATTAATATTTTAAGGTCATTATTTCATAGATTTGACTGTGTTGGAGCCGAATTTGAGTGGTAAAGCTATACTAGAGGCTTGAGTTGAGTTTGGAGCATTCGAGGTAAGTGTTTGATCTAACTTTGGCTTGAGGGAATAGGATTAGAGTATTATTTGCTAATTGCTAAATGTTGAGTACGGTGTATAGGCATGGTGACGAGTATCTATACACCGGTGTCTAGCATGACCGTGGGTCTTTATTTGTGCTTAATTGGGATTCTGTAGTGACTTTTCCTTGTTAATTGATGGTTTCTATATGATATGAAGAGAATGAGAAGGAAATATGATGTGTAAACTCTTTGGAGCGTTGGAACGATTTTTGACTTGATTAAAAAGTAAGAAATGAACGTAAGAGAAAGAGATGTGATTATTCCCTTGCCGGGACGTGTAAGTTATTGTTGTTGCTCCCTTGCCGGGATTTAACTGCTTAGTCGTATTCTCCCTTGCCGGGAAACCACTTATATATTATTAAATGGGATCGTGTGGCATGCCGACCACTTATATATTATAAAATGGGATCGTGTGGCACGCCGACCACTTATATATTATGAAATGGGATCGTCTGGCACGCCGACCACTTATATATTATGAAATGGGATCGTGTGGCACGCCGACCACTTATATAGATTATGAGATCTGATGTAGTTTCGTGTTTACTTCTGATAAGTTGTTTTCATCTGTATTTCCCCTAAGCATGTCCCCTCCCCGCCTTAATTGGTATTTTCTGCTGTCATTTCGTTGTACTTGTATATACATATATATCTGCACAGGTTGTTTTTTTGGTAGGTCCTGTCTAGCCTCGTCACTACTTCGCCGGGGTTAGGCCAGGCACTTACCAGCACATGGGGTCGGTTGTGCTGATGCTACACTCTGTGCATCTTTTTGCATAGATCCAGGAGCAGCTTTTGGGCCTCAGCACTAGGATTTGTTCGGGAGCTGACTTCAGTCCAGGGACTTTCGAGGTAGCCTAGCTGACGTCCGCAGGCCGGAGTCCCTTCTATGTTATTAGTTTGTTTTCCGTGTACCGAGGCAACCATTGATGTACTTCTATTCAGACTTGTTTTTAGCACTCTTTAGTAGTTCGTGAGTTAGTGACACCGAATCTGGGTAGAGTTGTATTTAAACTTCCGCATTTGGTTTTCAGTCATTTATGTTTTGAGACTTTCGCTTTTATATTAATTGTCTCGTCTTTCTTTATATTTGTTGATGTTGTCAAGAGAGATATTAAATTAATTGGCTTGCCTAGCTCCTATTAGTAGACGCCATCACGACTCCCGAATGTGGGAAATCCGGGTCATGACATCCGACTTCTGCCATAAGTTAAAGTCCTTCAAATACTTTGAAAAATCGATTAAATAAGGCTACCCTCGGCAAAGCAAGTATAAAAGTGCTTCGATAAAATCAGCCCTCGAATAATTTAAAGGCTTCGATAATATCAGCCTTTGGAAAAGCCTCAAGAGATTTTAAAGTATCCTAACACAAACAGATTAAGAAAAAATTGGGTTCTGATCGATTGAACCCTCGAAAAACCCAACGGGTACGAAAGACACATGCTAAGGCTTAATGAAATTTTCACTAAGTCTTTTAGCCGAAAAGAGGGAAAAATTATGGATCCGGATTCATGTTTTGACGGTCCCGGCGGGTTCGTATTCTGATTTGGGACTTGGGCGTATGCCCACAATCGAATTCGGAAGTCCCTAGCCCGAGTTATCACAGTTTGTTGAAACTTTAAAGTTAAAGGATTAATGACTTTGAAATGTTTGACTTTTTTGATATCGAGTCCGTATTTTAGTTCCAGAACCCGGTATAGGTTCAATACTATACTTATGACTTGTCTGTAAAATTTGATTAGAAACGGAGTTGGTTTGACATGATTCGTACGTCTGGTTGTGAAAATAGATGTTTCAAAGCTTTCTTGAAAATTTCATTTGATTTGGTGTTCAATTCGTAGTTCTAGGTGTTATTTTGGCAATTTGATCGTGCAAGCAAGTTCGTATGATATTTCTAGACTTGTGTGCGCAGTTGGTTTAGAGCCCCGAGGGCTCGGGTGAGTTTCGGATAGGCTACGGAGTGGTTTGGGCTTAGAAAAACTCAGCTGGTGTTCTTCAGTTTTTGCTGCAGGTCTCAGATCTCGCATTTGCGAAACCTGGCCTCGCAATTGTGATATGGCAGGAAAGCTGCCAGATTCGCATTTGAAAAGAGACCCAGTTGCGCAATTGCAACAAGGTCTTCGTTTTTGCAGTGGGGACGAGTTGCGATCAATACAGTCAGGCCAGTTCGCATTTGCGAATAGTACATCGCATTTGTGATGGAACCAGAGATGTGAAGATCTTCGCATTTGCGATTTCTTCTTCGCATTTGCGGGGCTCGCATTTGCGAACCCCAGGTCGCAAATGCAACATCTGCAACTGACCAAAATGGGAGTTAGACGGGATTTTTGTTCATTCTCTCAAAATTTCAAACTCAGTAACCCTAGAGGCAATTTTTTCAAAGAACTCTTCTTCCCCAAATCATTGGTAAGTGATTCTAACCTATTTTCTTTCAATTTTCCATTACATTTCCTAAGATTTCAACCTAAAACCTTGTGTTTTCATGGTGAAAATTGGGGGTTTGGGTAGAATTTGGGATTTTTGTAAAATGGGGATTTAGACCTCAAATTGAGGTCGGATTCCAAAAACAATTACATAACCGAACTCGGTGGGTGAATGGGTAATCGAGTTTTGTCTGAATTTCGAGTTTGGACCAAGCAGGCCCGAGAGTTGACTTTTTAAATAATGATCTAAATTGAATCCTTTGCAATCGTGGGTAGTTCCTAAGGCTTAATTTGAATCGTTTTGTTGGTAGTTCGCTAGATTCTATTTGTTCGGAGGCTTGTTTGAAAGGCAAATCCATGGTTGAGCTGTGAGTTGATCCTTTGGAGCGAGGTAAGTGTCGTGATTTACTTTGACTTGAGGGATTAGGAATTGTTTGTCTAATTTCTACATGTTTATATGTTGGGTACGAGTACTTATGCATTGTTGTCGGGTTATAGAATGCGGGCGAGACTTGTTCCTTGCCATTATTGCTTACTTTGATTATGTTATCCATTCTTAGACTAGTTATTTGTTAAATTAATCGTTCTTACCGTGTTTAAGGGCTTTTATGATAATTGAGCATTGATTCCAAAGTTGATATTGGTATTGTGGAACTGTTGTTAAAGTAAGGCTTGTTGTTGTTGATCCTATATCCCTATTATCACTTGTTCATTAGTGTTAAAGCACGAAGGGTGATGTCGTGCCAAGCTAAGCATGAGGCTTCATATACCAGTATTGCTCAATTAAAGGAAAACATAGATATTTACTTAATGAAAATGGGGTTTTTCAACAATTAGCACATGTACGCATTTGTCACCTCACGTACACGGCATTGATATAACAACAGTACCAAAATCCTAAGGGGAGTTCCCCCACACAAGGTTAGGCAAGCCACTTACTTCGAACAAGGCTCAAAATCAATCCGATATCACGCTCTTACCACGAGTATCCAACTCCGAGTGGCCCAAAATCAAATCAATTACATAACGTAAATATAGCTACAAGTAACGAATTTAGCTAATGAATTTAAAGCTACGACGAGAAATTAGGAAAACGCCCAAAAATCCTCCCCGGGCCTACGTCCCGGAATCGGGTAAAAGTTACCAATTTAGAACAGCCATCCACTCACGAGATCACTCGCCCAAAAAATATTCAATTCCGACACCTAAAACCCGATCAAAACCCAAAAATTCGATTGGGGAACTTTTCCCCCAAATTCCCATTTTTCTACTCAAATTCCTTGATTAGATGAGTAAAACAACATTAGATTGATGAAATATAAACGAAATAGGGTTAGGAATCGTTACCCACTGATTTCCTCTTCAAAAACCTCACAAAACCGCCTTCTCCCGAGCTCAAAACCAAATTTGATGTTATGAACTTCAAACCCTCGAAATTTTCTACTTCTGCCCAGCGATTACCGCATCTGCGGTCTGCGTAAAAAGCATCGCAGGTGCGAAAGCCACTAATCCGGGCTGGGGCCGCATCTGCGGTTCCCCAGCCGCATCTGCGGCCCCTGATGCACAAGTCCAAATCCGCTTCTGCGGTCCACTCAGCCGCTTCTGCGGCACCGCACCTATGGTCCAAGATCCGCAGGTGCGAAAACAACAGGTTCAACAACTTCAGAATTTGCCTAAGTGCAAATTCAAATCCGTTAAGCATCCGAAACTCACCCGAGGCTCTCGGGATCTCAATTAAACATATCAACCAATCCTAAAATATCATACGAACTTAGTCAAGCCCTCAAATCACACCAAACAACGCTAAAACCACGAATCACCATCCAATCCAAACCTAATGAACTTGAAATTTTAAAATTCTACAACCGATGCCGAAACCAACCAAACCATGTCCAATTGACCCCAAATTTTGCACACAAGTTATATTCAACACTACAGACCGACTCCAACTTCTGGAATCGTATTCCGACCCCGATATCAAAATTCCCACTATCGGCCCGAAACTCCAAAATTTCAACTTTCGCCATTTCAAGCCTAAATAAGCTACGGACTTCCAAAACACAATCCGGACATGCCCCTAATCCTGAAATCACCCAACGGAGCTATCGAAATTGATGGAATTCCGTTCTGGAGCCGTCTTCATACTGCTCCAACTACGGTCCAAATTCTAAGACTTAAACTCTCATTTAGGGACTAAGTGCCCCAAAATACTCCGAAACTCAATATGAACCATCCCAGCAAACCACAATAGTAGGAAAAGATATGGGGAAAGCAGTTAATAGGGGATCAGGGCCTAAATTCTCAAAACGACCGGCCGGGTCGTTACAATTTATTGGTCCCTTATTATTCTCAATTTAATTGTGTTGACTGTTATTTGGCTTGCCTTGCGGGAAACTATATGAAAAGTACTATAATTTGTAATTTTTCTCATATTAATATGCTGAAAAAAGTATATTATAAAATATTAATCAAAGTTTATGTAGTTTGACTCTCGAAAAATGAAACATGATAAGTAAAAGTAAATGGAGGGACTATAATTTTAATATATATAAAAAATACACAGTAAAAATACTTATTAGTGAATTATCTAGTGGAATATTTAAGATATACATAACATATTCAGATAGTACCGTAATCCCTGATTTTCTAACTATGTGTCACTAATCCTCGAGAATCATAGGTTATTAAAAAAAAAAAAAAGCTTAACTAACTATTGTTTGCTTATATCCTAGTGTAAAAGGATATTGTTAGTTTTAATATCCTTTACATTAGTTAAATAAATCTCCATGTTTATTGATAAAAATCTTGCATCTGAAAATTGGTTGAACTTGTCTTAGCATCACGAATAGTTGTAATAGATATTTTAGTTCTCTGAGGATTCAACTCTGGACTTGAAAAATCGAATTATATTTGCATCGACCGCTTTGTCTTTTATAAGGCATAGTTGGGCGTGATCAAATTTTAGCGTCGTTACCGGGGAAATAACGTTGTTATTCATTACAACCCAGAAGTAGTGCTAGAATTATTGGTTTAGATCAATTTTCTACGGTGTTAAATAATTTTTCATTGAAATTCTCACTTTTAAACTCTTGTGTGATTCAGGTGTATGCCTAGAGATTCTTCGAGGACTGGTGAACTGCTTGAAGGACTCTCAGACCCCGAGAAAATATTCAGGGCATTAAACCGTGCCAACAAGAGGAACAAACAATCACAACAAACATACCAACTTGAAATTGAAATGGGTGACGTAGACAACGTTAACGGGAACATAATCAGATGTACCAATACTCAGCAACCAAACGAAGAACCCCAAAAAATTAGGGTTTTCAGTACAGGCAAGCTAAGGTTGTAGCAGACTTACAAAATCAGTCAAAATATACGAGAAGTAGAAGATTAAACACAAAAGGTCATCAAACAATTTGTAAAAAGAAAATTCGGAAACCCTAGTTTAGGAACCGATGAAAATCACTTGAAAATCATGCGATTCTGGTAAAGAATCTTAAGGTTGTTGTAAAACTCACATAAAACAAGTCCAAATCAGCTCAAATCTGTACAGATCTAAGAGGTTTAGAAAAAGAATTAGGGTTTCGAAGAGAACCATATAGAGGTGGAGAAACACGCTTAGAAACCCATCGATCGTAGTCAATATAGGACAATCTTACTCGGAATCACACTGGAATGGCTTGAAACAGGCAAGAGAGGAAGCATAGATACAAGTCAACTAGCCCTTGTCCCTTAAGGGCCCCGGAGATGGCAAGATTAATGTGAGGGAGGCCATTGGAGGCCTGGGAGGTGCTGAGAAATCACTAGAGATGGCCATAGGTGAGTGTTAGTGAGGTTTGATTAGGGTTAGGTTGAGAGCGATTGGGAGCAGAGAGGGGTTTCAGGGCGGCAGGTTAAGTAGAGAAATGATAGGGTTTGGGGGGTCTTTTGGGTTTATTTTAGGAATGGATATTTGTGGCCGTTGATCTTTATGATCAACGGCCAGGATTAAAGGGCATTGGGGCGGGATCGGGTCTTCAGGGTTTGGGAGGATTAAGGGTTTAGTACAATATTGTATTCATATTTTTATAATAATATAGGCTCTCCTTTTTAAATGAATTTGAACAATATAATACAATCTCAAATTAAATTAGTAATAGCACATTATAATAAGTTTTTAAATTAAATTAGTAACATGCATTTAAAAAAATATATTCTAAAAGTAATAGGATTACATGAATAAAAATATCTTTATCCCGAAAATGATTATATTAAAAGAAAATCTAACTTGTTTCTAAAGTATCAATTTTACATGCTAACATGTAGTATTATATGTCTATGCCGAAAGTAATTATAATAAATTAGTAGACAAAAATAGCCTTAATTACATCAAGCTTTCTATTAAATCAATAGGTTATATTGGTAAAAAAAATATATTGAGATAAATATGGAGTTTTAAATAATTACATACTCTAAATATGGTCTTCTTCGTTGTTGAAACCAAATTGTATACATCATCCAAAAAAAATAAATGGGTCCGATCTTAATTGCAGCACTCCATTCAAAAAAGAAGAGAAAGATATTCTATATTATGTTGAATCACAATAATGTCATAACTAATGTGAAATATATAAACAACGAACAAAAGTAAGCAAATAAATTAGATACATACAAACGAATTCCTAATGTATAGTATAATGTCCTAAAACTAATAGGATTATAAGGCTAATATCTAGAATTCCAGTTATATCCTTTTATTATGAGTATTATGCTTAATATTACAAGGTTATTTTTGTGTCGAATAATGGTGAGTCCCCGAGCCATAGCCATGTCAGTTCTTATTTGGGCTCGGAATAGTCGAACCCTTAGGTTCGGATGGAGCAAGAACAAGATCTCGAATTCTAAGTGTATTGGCCCTTAGGCTCTATAGATTGGGCCAATATGGCCTCTAAAAGATGGCTATTATTCCCCTCTTTCGGCTTAAAATACTTAGTAAAAAAGTCTTTATGCCTTAGTATATATTTTTGGGGGTTTTGACACAGTTACCCACAAAAACAAAACTATTTACCCTTGTCTACCCATAAACTAATTACATTTCCTACCCATAGTAGGTTTTGTGGGGAGTTTTTCTTTATTCTCCAATTCTTTTTTATTTCTATGCTTATTTTATTTTCTTTTTTCTTTTTTTTTCTTTTCTCCTTTTCTTTTTTCTCGTTTTCTTCTTATTTTTTTCTTTTTTCCTTTTCTAATTTCATTTAACTTCTTTTTTTATATTCTTTTTCTCTTCATAATCTAATTTCATTTACTGTTTTCACTATTTTTTTATTATTCTTTTTTTTATATTATTACTAAAGAAAAATCAAATTGTGTACCAATTAAATGTAGCTAATACAACCAAAAAAATATTAACTAACATATGATACCTGTCACGCCCCGAACCTGGGCCTGGACGTAACACGACACTCGGTGCCTGACTACATGTGACCGAGCGAACCAACTGGCTGGCTGAATCAACATGTGATATCATAACATACTGAATGCGGAAGATAAACTAACACATGCTGATATACTGAAAGTCTGTATGCTATAAATCAAAGTGCGGAAATACTAATACAACTCTGAAACATATTTGTAGCCCACATAGCTTACCATGAAAATCCTGAGACTCTGTCTAACTATTACTCTAGTTTAGAAGCCTCTAATGAAGTACTGAAAACACTGACTGTCCGAAAATACTGAAGACTATAGTAATGACAATGCCCCAAAAGAACTGGGGATCACCAAACCGCTGGTACGAGAATCCTAGCGCTCTGAATCATCAACCTGTAAATCATTACCTGCATTGTGAGATGCAGGCCCCGGGCAAAAGGGACGTCAGTACATTTGAATTGTACTGGTATGTAAAGCAACTAAAAGAAAGAATTATAAATACTGAAACTAAAACTAAGTTGATAACTGAAATGACAACTATTGAAACTGACACTGAAGTGAGAACTGGTAACTGAACAGATAACTGAAAAGATAACTCATAACTGATAACTGAACTGATAACTGATAAGATAACTGATGACTGATAACTGAACTGATAACTGATAACTGATAACTGAACTGATAACTGGAAAGATAACTGATAACTGATAATTGAACTGATAACTGGAAAGATGACTGATAACTGATAACTGAACTGAATAAAGGAAGTAAGGATATGAATACTCCCTCTTCTGAATGATGAACAACCTGTTAATCTGAATAAGCTACTCCCTCGGGCCCAATATATATGTGCACATGCTACGGCCTCAGGCCCAAGTATACGTATACATAACTACGGCCTCAGGCCCAAAAATGCATAAAGCATAAACTACGGCCTCAGGCCCAAACACGCATAAAGCATAAACTACGGCCTCAGGCCCAAGTATGCATAAAGCATATAAACTACGGCCTCAGGCCCAAATACATGTGTTCAACATTCAGGAACTGAGAATCAAACTACAATACATGATAGTGAAACACTGAATCACACTGAGTTACATGATACTGGAATACTGGATCACATTGAGTTACATAATACTGGAATACTGAATGGGACTAGACTGAGACATGTATTCTTGAACTGGTTATGAACACTGAACTTCAAATGTTTATGACATGCTGAGTAAGCTATACTGAGACTTAGGGACATCAAGCCCAAGTCTATATTGAATACGAACTGAGCTCACAACGTTCAGAATGAAAGTCATGAACGAGTTATGAACCTAGAGAATAGAAGTTCTACAACTATTCAAGGAACTAGGCTTAACTATATTTCTGAGGCAATTGATAACGTGGTAAAAGAAACGTAATGTAGGGAGAATCATTAACGTTCCCAAACATAGAGAGTTAGCCTCACATACCTTAACTTCCTTCTCTTGAGCATAATACAACATTCGCCAACCCTTTCAACTTTAATCTATATCAATACAATTCAAAGGGATTCCAAATTAGCAACAATATCCATGTTTTGGTCACTTAGGCATTTTATCAAACACTTGGTGAGTATAAATCTTCATAATCCCTATTAATGGTGTTTCTACACCCAATAACCGATTCTCTATCTCTTGGATAAATTCTAAAGTGTCAAATGGTTATAATCAATATTATTCTTTGTCACTCCTAAGGTAAACAACACCCTTAACCAATAAAGTTCCATTAAATAAACATCTTTCAATCTATATAATAGTTGTGTATTTATATTAGGAACTTATGGCTTCTAATCACCACACCAAGAGTCCCAATACTTAATTCACACTCATATACCCATAATAAATTCATACATGTAAGTCTAAGGGTGTAGGATTACCTTTTGGAAGAAATCTTGCAAAACCCTCCTTTGAGTTCTTGAAGGAATTTCTTGAAGATCTATGTGTTTTATGAGTAGATTTCATCAATACTAGTATAAGAATGATGGAATTTCACACCAAGTTAATGGAGATTGCTTACTTTGAAGATGGGAGGGGTTGGAGGTCTTGAGAGGGTGGGAGAAGACCCCAAAACTCGTCCAAAAGAAATAGGGAAAAATGAACCCTAAAATTGGCTTAAAAGAGCTGGGACTGGGGCGCGTCTACTCTAGCGAAGTGTCCTCGCTTCGCTGTCCATTGCATTCAAGGGAAGACAAAAATCCGCGTCCACTTTGGCGAAGTGAGCTCGCTTCGCTGTCTGCCAAAATAACTGGGTGGTATGTCTTTAGTAATTTGGTCATAACTTCTTGTAGGAATGTCCAAATGACGAACGGTTTAAAGCGTTAGAAACTAAACTCAAAGATCTTTCATTTGATAGGTTGTGAATCACATAATACCTTATATAAATGTAGATATGCTCGTCCAAAGTATAGTCTTGTGCGTGCTCATTTAGAATTTTAGTCTATCATGTAATTTTCCAACTTGGCTTAGACTTAGGTCTTTCCTTGGACCCCAAATCACTTATGATACGCCTCGTACGCTTATTATCCTAACCAATTGATAACCATCACATTAATACTCGTTTAGTGCATCCAGAACTGATTCAAATTTACGGGGTGTTACAATACCAGTATAGTATATAGCTATACCAACAGGGTATATAATTGTACGCAATGAGTTAAAAAAAATTAATTTAATTATTAAACTAAAATAATATCAGTTGTCAATAAAAAATTTAAAAAATTCTAAAAGGATCTAATTGTAAGAATACACCGTTACATCATATAGCATACTATAATTTTTTTTTGCATTTTCAATTTGCCCCTCACGCTGGGTAAAAGCTTAAAACAAATTAAAAGGAAAAAGGCAAGTGAATTTACGGGTAATAAGTATACTATTATAGTATATTATATACTATTATAACATATTGTTACATTATCTTGCATATTATATACAGTATACCATAACAATATATTGTATACTATAATAGTATACTGTTGCAGTATAACTATATACTCCTATAGTATATTAGTATACTGTAGCGGTATACTGTTTTGTAAACTATAATAGTATACTGTTGCAGTATAGCTATATACTCCTACAACATATTGTATACCGTAGTGATATACTGTAGCTGTGTTCTTCTTCGATTTTCAACTGAAAATTTTGATCTCAATCACCTCTAATCATGTCCAAATGCTATCAAATTTCAGTATGAACTTCTAGAAGGTACTATAAACAATATTTAATAGCACTCACTTTGAATCAAACAAAAAAACTTCAAAAATAAAATTAAACTTCAAGCCCAACAATGGTGGATATTCAAATACACACAAAAATTTAGATTTGGGATGTAATCTGCTCTTGTACTTAATGAAGTATCCAAACCATGGCTTTGTAAGTTTTGTCCACATATAATTCTAATCGCATGGTTCATGGAAACTACTCAATTAGAGAAAGGAGGAAGGGGCCAGAGCCTAGTTCAATTTTTTCAAATAACCTCGATTGCGGTTATCAGTTGGTCACAATGTATGCTAAAGTTCTCTTGTACATAACAGTGATTATTCAGAGAGAATCTGTATCCAATCTTTATTTTAGTAAAGCTAAGCTTTTTGTGATTGAAGCCTTGACTCTGGGAACAACTAGCGGGTAAATAGTTTGGGGAGTATGGGTAGGAGTAGTAAATAGTTTGGGTCTGGGCATTAAAGGGTAAATAGTTTGAAATTAATAGGTATAAAGTGAGATTTTCTCTATATTTTTTACTCATTGGGTTTCTTGAGGGTTCAATGTCGATTGAAACCCCTCTGTTTTTTGTGCCTTACACGTTTATTTGACAACTTTTAGATGTCTTAATGGATGATTCATAGCTTCGGATTATTTTATTTTCCTATTCCTGTGCAAGTTCTTCATGAAGCAATAAAGGGTGAAAGAAAGAATGCAATTGATACAAACACTCAGGTTTAGCATTCATTTGAGATTGTTCTACCAGCTCTAAGATTTAACAATGCAAAGCAAGATATGGATAGTTCGGCAGGTATCATCGTTTTTGGACAACCACCACCTTTTGTTCACAAAGCTATAGAGGACGACCAATCATGCAAACTTTTTATTAGAAAAGTGACATCATCAACTCTTCCGCTCTCCAACTGTTTGCAAAGTCCTCATGGACGATCTTTTTGTTTTCCCCAAGATATGGGATCCACTAGTAGTAGTACTTTTTCCCCTGCCCCCACTCTTGTCACGACCCAACACGAGATCGGCCCCCTAGGACTATATCTATGTTTCCATATGCTCCTCGTACTAATTCCACCTTAATATAATATATATAGCTATCCTTTGCACCCAAAAAAAAAAAGATTTGATCATAAGAATAACTTTGCTAAATAAGTCAGAAAACAACAGACCAATTTACTGAAGTATTGTCTCAACTTTTTAGTTTTGTCATTTGTCCAGAAGTCTAGAAAAATAAGATCAACAACTTTGAGAAGTTTATTTAAAGATAGAGACTCCTTTGCAGCACTTGCCAAGTATCTATCACAAAAATTTTCACATGAGTCTTTATGCAGACAACTTGCATTGTCACCTTTCTCGGTAGAAGATAGACAAGATATGTACCAAATTATCAGTTTTTGGACCAATGCCTTCCAAATATGATCACCCCCTAGGGGATTTTACTAGGTGTCTTTTAAGAGTCAAACATAACATACAGTTTAGGCTCGGTGTTAGTGCATATCCCGCCTTATAATGGTATTTTTGTTTTCAACTCATTTCTGTTCGGGAACCAGTATTCTTTGCCACTTATGGTTTTCGGGCACCGTCGTTTCGCTTGGATGCATGTCTACTATGTTTCCAGATGGTCAAAAAGTTAAGAAAAGTCAATTCGAGCCCACATGGTCAAAACCCGAGTCAAGGGGTAGATTCCGATTACCCATAATCCCATGAGTCCAGATATGTATTTGGTTTTCAAATCCAAGTCCTAATCATAGTTCTAATCCTTAATTTATCACTTTCTTATATTGTAGGCAAAAATTCCGAATTTTATCTCAATATCAAATATTTTGGGTGTTATTAATCCATGTAGAATCTTGAAATAATACAAAAAATACGAGTAGAAATCACTTATCCCAAAGCCTTGTGTGAAAATTTCCAAACCAAAATCGCTCCTCTCCAAGTCTAAGATTCAAAATATGAGAGAATGAGCTAAAAATCCCGAAATACCACTTAATACCCAGCTCCAGATGTCGCATTCGTGACCAGGGGTTCGCAAATTCCATCCTCGTAGAAGCAACACTGGGATTTTAAATGCGAATTGATCCCCAGGGCAGCAAACGTCGCAAATGCGACCAACCATCGTAAATGTGGAGCATCCATTGCAAAAGCGACACCAGCTTCGCAAATGCAAAGCTAGCCCCAATCCTATATCGCAAATGTGAGCTAAAGTACGTGAATGCGGACGATGCATCTGCGAGCAGGTCATCGCAAATGCGATAACTGCAACACAAGCAAACTCCCAACTTCTTAATCAACCCGAAACCAATTCGAAATTCAACCGAGCCCCTCGAGCCCTACTCCAAATATCTACACAAATATATAAACCTCGGACAAACTCGCTCGTAAGCTCAAAATATCAAAATAACATCCATAACCAATAATCAAATACCAAAACCCATGTTGCATGCCTTCAAGTTCAACAACTTCAACATTCTCAACCAAACCTCCAATTCATACCTAAAAAACATGGATCGCAACCAAATTTTACAAACAAGTACTAAACAACAAGAACTTACTTCAAGGCCCAAAACACTAATCAGAACCCAGTAAGACCAAAGTAAACTCCTGGTCAAACTTATGAACTCTTCAAACTATTAAATTGCCAACTTTCGGCAATTAACGCCAAAATCCTTTAGGAGCCTCCAAATCTAATTCCGAACACATGGCTAATTCCGATCCGACCAATCGATTTATGTATTTGAGCTCTGTTCCCCTATTTGATACTTCTTGTATGTTTGTTTGTTATGGTCGGGAAGGATTGAGAGGGATTTGAGACACTAAGTCTCATTTTGGAAGCTAAATTGTAAGTGTTGACTATAGTCAAATTTTTGTGTAAACGACCTCGGGTTAGTGATTTGATAGTTCCAACAGGTTCGTATGATAATTTTGTACTTGGGCTTATATTCGGAATTGGATGGAGGTTCCTAAGATGTTTTGGCACTATTTGTCGAAAGTTGGCAATTTGAAGGTTTTGAGAGTTCCTAAGTTGGACAGGTTGATGACTTTGATGATATTGGAATTGGATTGTTGTTCCAGAGATGTTGGATTGAGTTTGTTTTGTCATTTGGGACTTACGTGCAAAGTTTAGATGTAATCCGGATTGGTTAGGTTTGAATCTGATGCTTGGTTAGAAGTTTGGAAGTTGATGAACTTAAGAGATGCTTAACTTGTGTTTTGTTCGCCGATTCTTGGTTTTGGTATTAGTCGTGGTGTTTTGATCATTCGAAAAAGTTTGGATAAGGTACTGAGACTTGTTGGTATGATTGACTGGGGTCCTGGAGGGGGATCGGGTGTATATTGGGTGGTTTCAGATCATTTTATCTTTGGTTTGAAATTGCTAGTTTTATGATGTTTAGCAGTGCTTTGCGGTCGCAGAGCTTGTCTCGCGATCGCGGAGAAGGGGAGCTGGCAGACGGGATTTTCCTCTTCGCGTTCACGTAGAGATAGGAGCTGGAGTATCGCGTTCGCATTGAGGAGGATTCATTTGCGATTGAGTGGTGCCAGGCGGAAGGATTGCCTTCGCGTTCGCGGAGCATGGCTCACGTTTGCACGTGTCTTAGTAGGCCTGGCATCATGTTCGCAATAGGGGACTCATGTTCGCGAAGAAGAGCAGCAGCTGGGTAGACTTTGGTCTTCGCAATTGCGAATGGTGTGTCGCGATCGCTATGCATATCACTGGGCAGAACATTAAGTGTTATATTTTGGGATTTTACCCGTTCTCTTATATTTTGAACCCTAGACTTCGAGAGGTGAAGATTTTTGAGAGCAAATTTACTATTACATTGGAGGCAAGTCATTTTTAGTTGAATTCAGCTTTATATCTTAATTTCTCATAGCTTTATATACTTTAAACATGGATTTTTAAATGAAAATTTGAGTTTTTTGTCTAAAATTTAAGAGGATATATTTCGGCAATTTGAAGGATGATTTAGATTTGATTTTGGAATCTAATCACATATTTGGACTCATAGGGTTAAGGGTAGTCGGGATCTGCCCCTTGACTTGGGTTTTGATCGTGTGGGCCCGAGGTTAACTTTTGGGATTCGATGAAAGATCTAAACTTTATTGTTTGGGATTGTTTCCTATGGTTTTATTTGACGTTACTGAGTTGTTTTTAACTAGATTCAGGCCTTTTGATTTAGTGATACTTCAGTTTCAAATTTTAGTTTTACCCTAATATCACAAAAGTTATATACATAGACAACGTTGAAAGAAAATTTACATTTTTAGTTATTACAGTAAGAAAATATACATCATCATTTGATCAACAATAAGGATAGGTTCACAATCCCAAAGTTCTAGCGCGTGACGTGAGAGTAGTTCAAAACTATTCTTTGGAGATAAACCATTCAACCTCTATAATAGAACTATAGTAATCCGAGTCGTGATTGCTATAGATGGACTTCCGCCAATGTGAACTATCGTAATTCGTGATTGCTTATGATAATTTGCTCCCACTCCGAAAACCAAAACAAACAGAATTGTACAAAGCAATAGCTAACACAGAATGAATTTAAAAGATTGTAAAGAAGAATAGCTAGCTCGAATTAATAAATTAAAAGAGACAACAACAACGTACACTGTGGCATCCCACATAGTGGGGTCCGGAAAAGTTAGTGTGATGACCCAAAAGGTCATCACTTGTTTTAGAAATAAATTCAGTATTCCGAGGCCTAAAAACCTCCCTTTTACCTCACCTTGATTTGCGTGCATGGTCCGGACCTATATCCGGAAATCCTTCTATGTGAAAAGATGAGAAATAGAAATTTCTAGAGTTAAAAATTTGATTTTTGGTTGACTTTGGTCAACATTCTGAGCAAACAGACCCGGATCCGTGTTCCGACGATCCTGGGAGGTCCGCAGTAAAATATGGGACTTGCGCGTATGCCCGGAATTGAATTCCGAGGTCCCAAGCCTTAGAAATCAATTTTTGAAAGAAATTATTTTGCTGAATTATATAAGAAATGAAGAAAAGAATTAATGTTTGAAACCATTGTTATCGGGCCCGTATTTTGGTTCCGGAGCCCGGTACAAACTTGTTATAGTATTTGAATGATAACTGTGAAATTTGGTGAAAAATGGAGTCTATTTGACGTGAGTTGGACTTCCGATTGATGAGTTATGAACTTTGAGCGTTCTTGATGAGGATGTTGAGTTTTGAGGTTTAATTCATGGTTTTACATGTTATTTTGATGATGCGATCGCACGAGTAGGTCCATATGATGTTTTTGAGTTAGTATGCACATTTGGTTTGATGTCCCGAGGGCTCGGGTGAGTTTCGGGTAGGTTCCGGGATGTCTTAGGCTTAAAACATAGTTGTTGCAGGTTCAGAGAAGTGCAGATCTCTGAACCCGCCAGTGCGGTCCGCATTGATTTTGTGCTGTCCGCAGTGGGGGCTTTTCGGCCGCACCCGATTTTGTGCGGTCCACACAGATTCACTGGTCTGACTTCGGAAGCCTATATCTTTTGATCTACAAAGAAATCACAATTTGGAAATCTGTAGAGAAAGTTATGGCCAAAATACTAAAGCATGTGACTGCAGTCAACAGGGTGAGCTCCGTGGCCGCACTCCTTTTTGTGCGGTCCGCACAGGGGGTCTGAGAGGGGTATATTTAAACGGGATTTTCAGTTATTTTTCATTTTTCAAAACCCCAAAAATATAAGAGGCGATTTTTCAAACGACCTTTCTTCTCCAAAACATTAGTAAGTGATTTCTAACTCATTTTCTTTACTCCTTAACTTCTTTTTACAAGATTTCATCCTAGAATCTAGGGTTTTCATGGTGGAATTGGGAATCTTGGGTAAAACCTAAGAATATTGAAATTTGGGGATTTAGACCTCAAATTGAGGTCGGATTCCAAAACCAATTATATATCCGGGCTCGGGGGTGAATGGGTAATCGGTTTTTGGTCCGAATTTGGGTTTGGACCAAGCGGGCCCGGGGTCGATTTTTGACTTTTTGAGAAAAACTTTAGAAAACTTATTTTCATGCATTAGAATTGATTCATTTAGCATTTATTGATGTAATTAAGTAACTTGTGGCTAGATACGAGCGAGTTGGTGGTGGAATCAAGAGGTAAAGCGATAGTTGAGGATGAGTTGTGTTCGTGGCATCGAGGTAAGTGTTTGTTCTAACCTTAGCTTGAGGGATTAGGAGTTGTGTCTTAATGGCTATGTGTTAGTTGTGGAGTACGACGTATAGGCATGGTGACGAGTATCTATACGTCGGTGTCAAGCATGCCCGTGAGTCTTGTATTGTAATTGTTATGACTCTGTTGTGGTTTATTCGTGCTTCATATGAGGATTATCATCATTGTTCCCTTGCCGGGATGTTGGTGTTATATTACTGTTCCCTTGCCAGGATGTTGATGTTATATTACTGTTCCCTTGCCGGGATGTTGTTGTTATATTGTTGTTCCCTTGCCGGGACGTTGCTGTTATTCCATTGTTCCCTTGCCGGGATGCTGTTGTTATATTATTGTTTCCTTGCTGAGATTCTTTAATGGTTGGTGTTGAAATATGAAATGGGAGCGGGTTGGATGCCTGCAACGGTAACATATGAAATGGGAGCGGGTTGCACGCCTGCAACGGAACATATGAAATGGGAGCGGGTTGCATGCCTACAATGGTAACATATGAAATGGGAGCAGGTTTCACGTCTGAACCGGTTATATATGAAATGGGAGCAGGTTGCACGCCTGCAACGGTAATATATAAAATTGGAGCGGGTTGCACGCCTGCAAAGGAAATATATGAAATGGGAGCGGGTTGCACGCCTGCAACGGTACTATATGAAATGGGATCGGGTTGCACGCCTGCAACGGTATTACATGTGTACTTGTTCTTCTTATTTCCTTATCTTTGCTGGTAGTTGATTTATGGCGTTCCTTTCATTTCTCTACTGTTGTTCTATTGCTATCTGTTACTCCTCGCAGCATGTTTCCCCCGCCCAACTTTAATTGTAATTATCTACTTCTATTTCCGCTGTATATGACTTAACTGCACAGGTTTATTAGGTAGTCTAGTCCTAGCCTAGTCACTACTTCGCTGAGGTTAGGCTAGGCACTTACCAGCACATAAGGTCGGTTGTGCTGATACTACACTCTGCACTCTTTTGTGCAGATCCCAGTGTTGTAGATTATGGACCACAGTGATATTGCTGCTTCACGTTCATCAGGCGACCCGAGGTAGTCCTGAAGGCGTCCGCAGCCCTTGGCGTCTCCTTCTATCTACTATTCCTATTTCTTTTGTATTCCCAGAGACAGCTGTGTATTATTTCTTTCAGACCTTTAATTGTAGTACTCTTAGACAGTCTGTGAAGTTGTGACACCAGTCTTGGGTAGATTTGTTATGGAATGGTATTAGCAGTATTGTTAAAACTTTGCAATTTAGTCTTCCGCCTATTATATTTTGTTGATTATTAACTGTTAGTCCTTAATTGTTAACGGATTTAGAATGGAAATAAGGTAAATAATTCAGTTGGTTGGCTTGCCTAGCTTTCACTAGTAGGCGCCATCACGACTCCCGAGGGTGGGTAAACCGGGTCGTGACAAGTTGGTATCATATCTCTAGGTTACATAGGTCTCACAACTCACAGACAAGCATAGTAGAGCCCGAGGGATCGGTACGGAGACGTCTGTATTTATCCCCCAGAGGCGACAGAGTTAGGAAAAACTTCACATCTATTCTTTCCTATCGTGCGATTTTGTTCTCTCAATGCTAAATTGAAACCTCTACTCTTGTTCTTTCGCGAATGGCGAGGTCACGTATCGCTTCTTCAGCCGAGCAGCCGCACAGACCGGTGATGGATCAGCTACGTCTTCGGAGGCTTTGTGGAGGTTGGATAGGTTTCACCAAGCTCTTCACTACCACTCTTGGTGGTGCATCTTCTGAGGATCCCCAGGATTATTTGGACAGTTGTCATGAGGTTCTCAGGAACATGGGGATAGTGGAGACCAATGGGTCGACTTTGCTGCTTTTCGTTTGTCTGGATCAGCCAAGGCTTGGTGGAGAGATTATTGTTTGGCTAGACTAGCTGGGTCACCAGCTTTGACTTGGGATCAGTTTTCTCAGTTGTTTTTGGAGAAGTTTTTTCTATCACTCAGAAGGAGAGTTATCGGAGGCAGTTTGAGCGTCTCCAGTAGGGTTCTTTGACTGTTACTCAGTACGAGACTACGTTTATTGATTTGGCCCGTCATGCTCTTCTTATACTTCCCACTGAGAGAGAGAGAGTGAGGAGGTTCATTGAGGGGCTCATTCAGCCTATTCGACTTCAGATGGCTAAGGAGACGGGGAGTGAGATTTCCTTTCAAGAGGCGGCCAATGTGTCCAAGAGAGTTGAGATGGTTTTATCGTAGGGAGGTGGTCAGGGGTTTGACAAGAGGCCTCGTCATTCAGGCAGATTCAGTGGCGCCTCATCTGGAGGCAGGGATTCGTATGGTAGAGGCCATCCTCCTAGGCCTTTTCAGTCGGCACTTCAGGTTTCCCACGGCGCTTCAGGTGGCCGTGGTTCTCACATGCAATATTCCGATCAGTAGTCCTACAGTACATCACTAGCTCCTATCAGTGACCTCCGCTTAAGAGTTTTCAGCAGTCGAGGGCTTGTTTTACTTGTGGCAACACGAGGCACATTGCTAGGTATTGTCCTCGAGCATCGAGCAGCTCTCAGCATCCGGGTTCCCGTGCCATGGTTCAGGCACCGAGTGTTCCATAGCCCGCCCAGCCAGCCAGAGGTGGAGGTAGAGGAGCTAGAGGTGGAGGTAGAGGTGTTAGAGGTGGAGCTCAGGCCGCTAGAGGTGGAGGCCAGCCAGCTGCAGGCCGTCCCAGAGATGTAGTCCAGGGTGGTGGGGCCCAGCCCCGATGTTATGCTCTTCCAGCCAGGCTTGAGGCTGAGGCTTCCGATGCAGTTATCACAGGTACGATTCTGGATTGTAGTAGGAATGCTTCAGTGCTATTTGATCCAGGGTCTACATATTCTTATGTGTCATCTTATTTTGCGCCGTATCTGGTCGTGCCTAGCAATTCTTTGAGTGCTCCTGTTTATGTGTCTAAACCGGTGGGTGATTCTATTATAGTAGATCGTGTTCATTGCTCTTGTGTAGTTGTGATTGGGGGTCTTGAGACCCGAGTAGACTTATTACTGCTGGACATGGTTGATTTTGATGTCATATTGGGGATGGACTGGTTATCACCTTACCACACTATCTTGGACTGTCATGCCAAGACTGTGACCTCAGCCTTGCCAGGTTTACCTCGTTTAGAGTGGAGAGGGACTCCTGGTCATTCTACCCGTAGTGTTATCTCTTATGTGAAGGCTCGGCGTATGGTCAAAAAGGGGTGTTTGGCCTATTTGGCATATGTTTGTGATTCTAGTGCCGAGGTTCCTTCTAATGATTCTGTGCCTGTTGTTCGTGCGTTCCCTGAGGTATTTCTTTCAAACCTACCGGGTATGCCACCCGACAGGGATATTAACTTCTGCATTGATTTGGCTCCGGGCACTCAGCCCATTTATATTCCACCGTATCGTATGGCCCCGCCTGAGTTGAAAGAGTTGAAGGAGAAGTTGCAAGACTTGCTTGAAAAAGGCTTCATTGGACCTAGTGTCTCGCCTTGGGGTACACCGGCATTGTTTGTTAAGAAGAAGGATGGATCGATGCGAATGTGTATAGATTACTGGCAGTTGAACAAGGTTACAATCAAGAATAAGTATCCATTGCCGAGGATTGATGATTTGTTTGATCAGCTTCACGGTGACAAGGTATTTTCGAAGATTGACTTGAGATCTGGCTACCATCAGTTGAAGATTAGGGAATCCGATGTCCCTAAGACAGCTTTCCGCACTCGGTACTGGCATTATGAGTTCTTGGTGATGTCATTCGGGTTGACAATTGCCCCAGCAACTTTTATGGATTTGATGAACCGAGTGTTCAGGTCTTACTTGGATTCGTTCGTGATAGTCTTCATTGATGATATTTTGATTTATTCCCGCAGCCGGGAGGAGCATGAGCAGCATCTGAGAGTGGTTCTTCAGACTCTGAGGAATAGTCAGTTGTATGCTAAGTTCTCGACGTGTGAGTTCTGGTTGAGTTCAGTTGCATTCTTGGGTCATGTTGTATCAGCAGAGGGTATTCAGGTTGATCCAAAGAAGATAGAGGCAGTCGAGAACTGTCCTAGACCCGCATCAGCTACAGAGATCCGGAGTTTCTTGGGTTTGGCAGGCTATTATCGTCGGTTTGTGGAGGGCTTCTCGTCTATTGCAGCCCCGATGACCAGGTTGACCCAGAAGGGTGCGCAGTTCAGATGGTCAGTTGAGTGTGAGGCGAGCTTTCAGAAGCTCAAGACAGTTTTGACTACGGCACCAGTGTTGGTTTTGCCCACAGGTTCAGGGCCTTACACAGTTTATTGTGATACATCTCGTATTGGACTTGGTGCGGTGTTGATGCAGGATGGCACGGTCATTGCCTATGCTTCACGGCAGTTGAAGATTCATGAGAAGAACTATCCGGTTCATGATTTGGAGTTAGCAGCCATTGTTCACGCGTTGAAGATTTAGAGGCATTATCTATATGGCGTGGCATGTGAGGTGTTCATGGATCACAAGAGTCTGCAGTATTTGTTCAAGTAGAAGGAACTAAATTTGAGGCAGAGAAGGTGGTTGGAGCTATTAAAGGACTATGATATCACCATCTTATATCATCCAGGGAAGACCAATGAGTAGGAAGTCAGCCAGTATGGGCAGTCTTGCGTATATCCCGGTCGGTGAGAGACCGCTTGCCTTGGATGTTCAGGCTTTGGCCAATCAGTTCGTGAGGTTGGATGTTTCTGAGTCCAGCCGTGTATTAGCTTGCACAGTTGCTCGTTTTTCTCTATTGGAGCGTATCCGAGATCGACAGTATGATGATCCTCATTTATGTGTCCTCAGAGACACGGTGCAGCACGGAGATGCCAAGCAAGTCACACTAGGGGATGATGGAGTTTTGAGGATGCAGGGTCTTATTTGTGTGCCTAATGTGGATGGACTTCGGGAGTTCATTCTAGAGGAGGCTCATAGTTCCCGATACTCTATTCATCCGGACGCTACGAAAATGTATCAGGATTTGCGGCAGCATTATTGGTGGAGGAGAATGAAGAAGGACATTGTTGCATATGTGGCTCGGTGTTTGAATGTCAGCATGTTAAGTACGAGCATCAGAGGCCCGGTGGTTTGTTCCAAAAGATTGAGATCCCTGAGTGGAAGTGGGAGTGTATCACTATGGACTTCGTTGTTGGACTCCCATGGACTTAGAGGAAGTTCGATGCAGTATGGGTTATTGTTGATAGGTTGACCAAGTCAGCACATTTCATTCCTGTGGCAGTCTCCTATTTTTCCGAGAGGTTAGCTGAGATTTATATCCGGGAGATTGTTCGTCTTTATGGTGTGCCCGTGTCTATCATTTCGGAGCGAGGTACGCAGTTTACCTCACATTTCTGGAGAGCAGTTCAGTGAGAGTTGGGCAAACGGGTTGAGTTGAGCACATCGTTTCATCCTCAGATGGACGGGCAATCCGAGCGGACTATTCAGATTTTGGAGGATATGCTCCGAGCTTGTGTCATTGACTTTGGAGGCTCGTGGGATCAATTTTTGCCTTTAGCAGAGTTTGCCTACAACAACAGCTACCAGTCGAGTATTCAGATGGCTCCTTATGAGGCTTTATATAGTAGGCGGTGTCGGTCTCCGGTTGGATAGTTTGAGCCAGGAAAGGCTCGGTTGTTGGGTACGGATCTGGTGCAGGATGCGTTGGACAAGGTCAGGATCATTCAGGATAGGCTTCGTACAACTCAGTCCAGGCAAAAGAGTTATGCCGACCGTAAGGTTTGTGATTTGGCATTCATGGTTGGTGAGCGGGTATTGCTTCGGGTGTCGCCTATGAAGGGCGTGATGAGATTTAGGAAGAGGGGAAAGCTTAGCCCTAGGTTCATTGGCCCGTTTGAGATTCTTGATCGAGTGGGGGAGGTGGCTTACAGACTTGCGTTGCCGCCGAGCTTATCAGCCGTACATCCAGTGTTTCATGTGTCCATGCATTGGAAGTATCACAGCGATCCATCCCACGTGTTAGATTTCAGCATTGTCCAGTTGGACAAGGACTTGTCATATGAGGAGTAGCCGGTAGCTATTCTAGACCGGCAGGTTCGTCAGTTGAGGTCGAAGAGTTTCCCTTCTGTTCGTGTTCAGTGGAGAGGTCAGCCTACTGAGGCATCGACCTGGGAGTCCGAGTCCGATATGCGGAGCCGTTATCCCCATCTTTTTCCCGACTCATGTACTTCCTTCTTATGTCCGTTCGAGGACGAACGATTATTTTAGAGGTGGAGGATGTGGTGACCCAAAAGGTCATCACTTGTTTTAGAAATAAATTCAGTGTTCCGAGACCTAAAAACCTCCCTTTTACCTCACCTTGATTTGCGTGCATGGTCCGGACCTATATCCGGAAAGCCTTCTATGTGAAAAGATGAGAAATAGAAATTTCTAGAGTAAAAAATTTGATTTTTGGTTGAATTTGGTCAACATTCTGAGCAAACGGACTCGGATCCGTGTTTCGACGATCCCGGGAGGTCCACAGTAAAATATGGGACTTGGGCGCATGCCTGGAAATGAATTCCGAGGTCCCAAGCCTTAGACATCAATTTTTGAAAGAAATTATTTTGCTGAATTATCTAAGAAATGAAGAAAAGAATTAATGTTTGAAACCATTGTTATCGGGCCCGTATTTTGGTTCCGGAGCCTGGTACAAACTTGTTATAGTATTTGAATGATAACT
This sequence comes from Nicotiana attenuata, assembly GCF_001879085.1. Taxonomy (NCBI): domain Eukaryota; kingdom Viridiplantae; phylum Streptophyta; class Magnoliopsida; order Solanales; family Solanaceae; genus Nicotiana; species Nicotiana attenuata. Next base: position 354,788 of record NW_017670425.1, read on the forward strand.
GTGAAATTTGGTGAAAAATGGAGTCTATTTGACGTGAGTTGGACTTCCGGTTAATGAGTCATGAACTTTGAGTGTTCTTGATGAGGATGTTGATTTTTGAGGTTTAATTCATGGTTCTACATGTTATTTTGATGATGTGATCGCACGAGTAGGTCCATATGATGTTTTTGAGTTAGTATGCACATTTGGTTTGAAATCCTGAGGGCTCGGGTGAGTTTCGGGTAGGTTCCGGGATGTCTTAGGCTTAAAACATAGCTGTTGCAGGTTCAGAGAAGTGCAGATCTCTGAACCCGCCAGTGCGGTCCGCATTGATTTTGTGCTGTCCGCGATGGGGGCTTTGCGGCTACACCCATTTTTTTGCGGTCCGCACAGGTTCACTTGTCTGACTTCGGAAGCCTATATCTTTTGATCTACAAGGAATTTTGAGATGATTCAAAAATGAAAGTTGTAGCCCTTCGTGTCTAGTTTTCAGAAAGTAAAGAATTCACAATTTGGACATCTGTAGAGAAAGTTATGGCGAAAATACTAAAGCATGTGACTGCAGTCAACAGGGTGAGCTCCGCGGCCGCACTCCTTTTTGTGCGGTCGGCACAGGGGGTCTGAGAGGGGTATATTTAAACAGGATTTTAAGTTATTTTTCATTTTTCAAAACCCCAAAAATATAAGAGGCGATTTTTCAAACGACCTTTCTTCTCCAAAACATTAGTAAGTGATTTCTAACTCATTTTCTTTACTCCTTAACTTCTTTTTACAAGATTTCATCCTAGAATCTAGGTTTTTCATGGTGGAATTGGGAATCTTGGGTAAAAACTAAGAATATTGAAATTTGGGGATTTAGACCTCAAATTGAGGTCGGATTCCAAAACCAATTATATATCCGGGCTCGGGGGTGAACGGGTAATCGGATTTTGGTCCGAATTTGGGTTTGGACCAAGCGGGTTCGGGGTCGATTTTTTACTTTTTGAGAAAAACATTAGAAAACTTATTTCCATGCATTAGAATTGATTCATTTAGCATTTATTGATGTAATTAAGTAACTTGTGGCTAGATACGAGCGAGTTGGTGATGGAATCAAGAGGTAAAGCGATAGTTAAGGCTTGAGTTGTGTTCGTGGCATCGAGGTAAGTGTTTGTTCTAACCTTAGCTTGAGGGATTAGGAGTTGTGTCTTAATTTCTATGTGTTAACTGCGGAGTAAGACGTATAGGCATGGTGATGAGTATCTATACGTCGGTGTCAAGCATGCTCGTGAGTCTTGTATTGTAATTGTTATGTTTCTGTTGTGGTTTATTCGTGCTTCATATGAGGATTATCATTATTGTTCCCTTGTCGGGATGTTGGTGTTATATTACTGTTCCCTTGCCGGGATGTTGATGTTATATTACTTTTCCCTTGCCAGGATGTTGTTGTTATATTGTTGTTCCCTTGCCGGGACGTTGTTGTTATATCATTGTTTCCTTGCCGGGATGCTGTTGTTATATTACTGTTTCCTTGCTGAGATTCTTTTATGGTTGGTGTTGAAATATGAAATGGGAGAGAGTTGCACGCCTGCAATGGTAACATATGAAATGGGAGCGGGTTGCACGCTTGCAACGGTAACATATGAAATGGGAGCAGGTTGCACGCCTGCAACTGTAACATATGAAATGGGAGCGGGTTGCATGCCTGCAACGGTAACATATGAAATGGGAGCGGATTGCACGCCTGCAACGGTACTATATGAAATGGGAGCGGGTTGCACGCTTGCAACGATAATATATGAAATGGGAGCGGGTTGCACGCCTGCAATGGTACTATATGAAATGGGATCGGGTTGCACGCCTGCAACGGTATTACATATGTACTTGTTCTGCTTATTTCATTATCTTTGTTGGTAGTTGATTTATGGCGTTCTTTACATTTCTCTACTGTTGTTCTGTTGTTATCTGTTACTCCCCGCAACATGTTTCCCCCGCCCAAATTTAATTGTAATTATCTGCTTCTATTTCCGCTGTATATGACTTTACTGCACATGTTTATTTGGTAGTCTAGTCCTAGCCTCGTCACTACTTCGCCGAGGTTAGGCTAGGCACTTACGAGCACATGGGGTCGGTTGTGCTGATACTACACTCTGCACTCTTTTGTGCAGATCCCGGTGCTGTAGATTACGGACCGCATTGAGATTGCTGCTTCGCGTTCATCAGGCGACCCGAGGTAGTCCTGCAGGCGTCCGCAGGCCTTGGCGTCTCCTTCCATCTATTATTCCTATTTCTTTTGTATTCCCAGAGACAGTGTTGTATTATTTCTTTCAGACTTTAATTGTAGTACTCTTAGACAGTCTGTGAAGTTGTGACACCAGTCTTGGGTAGATTTGTTATGGAATGGTATTAGCAGTGTTATTAAAACTTTGCAATTTAGTCTTCCGCCTATTAAATTTTGTTGATTGTTAACTGTTAGTCCTTAATTGTTAACGGATTTAGTATGGAAACAAGGTAAATAATTCAGTTGGTTGTCTTGCCTAGCTTTTACTTGTAGGCGCCATCACGACTCCCGAGGGTGAGTAAACCGGGTCGTGACAGTTTGTGTGTAAGTAGACCTTACACATACCTTGTGGAGATAGAGAGGTTGTTTCCGATTTGTCCTCAACTCAAGAAAGTATAAACAGTAAGATGATCTAATTCCATTATGGACCCGTTGAAGATAAAAAAAGAAAAGAAATTGTACATATAAACTACATAAGTTAGTTTTTTCCCCAGTAGCACAAAATCAATAATTAGAGACCACTGTTCTAAACAAAGGAGTATTAATGAACAAAAACCAATTTTTTGCGGCTTTGCATGGATTTATGTTGCGTGAATTTTCCAAAAATATTATCATATCAGTATCAGACCCTTCAAAAATAGAATGCACTACCTTTGGAAAATCCGACACGAATAAAAGTGCCCCTGGTCTTTCTTTTTGGGCTATAACAAATTAGTAACTTTTTGGATATTTTTCACTCGTTTTACTACTGTTTATACATTTTCATACTGTAATAATAATTTCATGAGTTGATTTACGATGAGTATTAGATTAAATTTCTCTTAAGAACACCATAAACTCATGCCCCGATGAACTCTTTCTTGAATTATCAAATAAGCAAGAATATCATTTAACGCGACTTCATATTGAGATACTTGAATAGGACATTAGTTCATTCGAGTTCTGAATTTAAATATAGTGAAATGATAAACTTATTTCTTTAAAGCGCTCAGTCCCCGAGTATTAAAAATGAAGGTGGCAAACAATACATGCAAAAAAGGCGGGGAATTATGGGAGAAAAAAATAAGTGGCTAGCGTAATTTGAAGAGAATTTTTTTTTTTCTAAATTACAAAGTGTAACGGTCTTTGTTTCTCTCTAAACCAAAAAAACCACCAAAATATTCATTTCCTCCTTTCTCTCTTCCCTCTCTTTCTCTTCTCATTTCTGCAACTTTCTGCAGAAAATTTTCTGCAGAGAGATGGGAGAGAAAGAGAGAAACCAAAAAAAAAAAGAAAAAAGAAAGAAAAAAAAAGCTGGTCATAGAAAGATTGAAAATTACTAAAAAATACGTTTTATCTTAAATCAATCAAAATATATATTTTTTGGATAAATATTGGTGGTTTGGATATTTATCAAAGTTTTTTCTCGAGAAATTTTCATAAAGCACTATCTTTTAGTAGTAATTAGCCATCTATAAATACCATTTGCTATATTACGGATTATAGATACCTTTTCTGTGGTTATAAGATGTATTTGATGTATTTAAGCTATTGTATTCATGAATACAGTAGCAAAAATATGCGTGAATCAGGGAAGTCCAGCTAATCAGTTGTTGTATTCGAGTGTATTCGACTGTATTCATGGAGTAAAATGTGGGATTACAGTTGGACAGATTATTGTATTCGACTGTATTCACGGCGTGAAATAGGGGATTACACTGTTTTTAAAACGGAAAGTGAATCAATTAACATAATAGACTCCTAATATAACTCAACAAACTCAATTATAACACACAAATTTTGTATTTTCAGCTATAAAAAGATTCTCAACCAAAAAATACACCAAAATCATAGCAATCTTCAGAGAAATTATATAATACATCTGAATACATAAATTATATTAATGAAAAAAAAAATACATGAATACATTCATGGCATATACCGAGACAGTGAATACAATGAAATACATAAAATACAACGGGATACATGAAATACAATGAAAAAAAAGACAGTAAATTCAATGAAATACATTGAATACAACGAAATACATTGAATTACAATGAAGAAAAGACAATGAATTCAATGAAATACATGAAAAAATACAGCGTGATACGTTGAAAATACATTAAAATATATTAACAGAAAAACAAGTTGCTCGGCCCCAAAATCCGTCGTCTTTGTTCAAGAACAAACCCTAATTTCCGACGAATCCGTCGTCGAGCAAAAACCCTGAATCTCACTGTTACCACGCATCTTGTAGCCATGATCAAACTCACCATCCAAAACACCCAACTGGACCCCATCAACATCGCCGCCGTCAACAGCCAGTTTAGAGGTGGACCAAGAGGCTGTGGTGAACTGATGCTATGAACCTTCCGTGCTTTCTCTTTACAATCCTTCCGTGCTCTTTGAGGTACGCTTCTATTGCTATCAATAACTGTTACTTTAGCTTCTCTATAATTCTATTTTTTGTTGCTCTATGCATATTACATTCTTAAAGCAATAACCTTATATCTCCTAATGGCAAGAGGACCAGCAAGAAATCTCTTTATCTGTATTTATCCAAGAATAACCAATCCAAGTTCAGATTTTCTCACTTTCCAGTAGCTACCTGCATACCCATTTTAGAAAACCAAAAAAAAAAAAAACCCCTAGATTTTCACATTAGGGCAACGAACCAGAAATTGGCTTTTTCAGTCACTTCGAGTCGAACCAGAAAAGAAATCTCTGCTATAAACACTAGGGCAACGAACAGAGGCAACAATCGTGGTTTTGTGGAAGAAGAGAGTAAAGTGTATGCAAAAAGAGAGAGAACATGGTTTGTGAAACTTACCGTGATTATGTGAGAGAAAATCTGAAAAAAAATTACTAAATAAGAAACACTTTCTCTCTCTTCGCTCCAGCTTCTCTCTAAGCGCAGGTTAGTCTAACGTGCGCCCTGGAGATCCATGGGAAGGGGACGAGGTCGGGGAAGGGGACGACCTAAGAAGGAATTGCAAATAGCCTTTGGAAGCGTTGTGCATGTTCAATCTAAGTCAATTGCTTCAACATCAAAGCAACCAGTGGCAAAAATACCAATGGAACAGTACCCAGATCTGGAAGCTTCATCGAGCTCAACTGTGAAGAATGGATCTATAGCGGAGGTGGTGGATGCAGAAAAAACTCCAGTTCCAGTGAACTCACAGCTGGAAAATGGAAAGGAACAAAGTGAAGACACAGTCTAAAAGGTCACCACTCCTGCTCAAGTGGAAGAAGCTCAAACAATGGACCAAGGTGAGAATCCGGAGACAAACAAGGAAACAAATGAGGTGAAGGATGAGGAATTGAAACCAAAGTGGAACAACTTGTTCGCTGGAAACAGAGCTGCAGATAATGGTATGACCCTAAGCTATTTTCCACCTCAAATTGTTAATGGGGAACCTATAGTCCAACTAGAGAAGAGCGATGTGGAAAAAGAAGCGGAGAAGTGGAAAAATGCCCTCATTGTCTATGTGATGGGGGAGACACCAGGGTATTCAATCATGCAAAGATATATTTCTCAAATGTGGAACTCTATAATGATGCCAGATCTGTTTCTGCATGAGGAGGGATACTATGTGGTTCGATTCCATAACACAAATGATATGAATGAAATCCTATTTTCTGGGCCGTATTCTATTCGAAATCGACCAATTATTCTGAAACCATGGACTCCTGAATTTGATTTCAGTCAAGAGTTTATGACAGAGATACCTTTGTGGGTGAAATTTCCCAAATTGCCTATGAGTTGTTGGGGTTGTGGATCATTGGGCAGAATAGCTAGTGCACTGGGGAAACCATTGTTTGCAGATGAATGTACGACTAAGCAAACAAGGATCTCCTATGCTAGAATGTTAATTGAAGTCAATGTATCAAAACCACTCCCTGACACAGTTGTGGTTATGGAGCCAAATGGAAAGAAATTTCAGCAGGAGGTGGTGTTTGAATGGAAACCTCAGTTCTACCCTCAATGTTTGACTATAGGGCACATTTGCACAAAGCAACCTAAGCAACAAGGAAGACAAATGCAGAATAGAAGAAGAGGTGAGCAGAAAAAAGTGATCCAGGAATGGAAACCTAAATGTCCCCTCACAGAGCCAGCTACAGATACACAACAATCAATTCAGGTTGCAATCACTCAACACAAAGATGGTATGGACAAGCTGCACCAACAGGACAAAGGAGCACACAGCAAAGTTACAACACCTGTGGAAGGGCCAAAAAATGCCTTTAAAGGCAAGGAGCAGATGCCTAGTCCAGAGCTGAACTTGATCAACTTCCCACAATTGAGTGCTGTTAGGTTGAGTAATGTAAAGAATGGAAATACTGGGGCAACACAAAGGGAGATACAGAGAATGATACAAGTAGAACCGCCTGAACCAGGTGGACCTATCACTGCTCAATGACCTGGCTGATATGGAATATTAGGGGTGTGAATAAAGTGTATAAACAGAAAGAGTTGAGAAAATATATAAGGATAAAAAATATTAAACTTCTGGGGCTGCTGGAAACCAGGGTTAAACAACACAAGTAGTCAAAAATAACTTCAAATATTGCACCAAACTGGGGGATAGTAAACAATTACTCTGCTGCAGCAAATGGGAGAATTTGGGTGATGTGGGATCAAGGTGAATATAGTATAAATACCTTGAAGGTGGAAGCTCAGTTAATACATTGTGAAGTTAGAGATACTTCTAATAAAGTACAATGTGTTCTAACCATTGTATATGGATTTAACACTGTAGAAGAAAGGAGAAGTTTATGGTCAAGTCTGCAAGATATATCAAGTAACACTAACTGTCCTTGGTTAGTTTGTGGAGACTTTAATGCAATCTTAACTACTGCAGATAGAAGAAGCTGCCATCCCGTGACTTTCAATGAGGTTAAAGAGTTTGCAGACTGTATGAATTACACTTTACTAAATGAACTACAATGGAAAGGTGAATACTATACATGGACAAATAAACAGCAGGCAGGGGAAAGAGTCAGTAGTAAAATAGACAGGGCTTTTGGTAATCATGATTGGATGGTGAACTGGGGTCATATAGTGTTAGAATATGATTTACCTAACATTTCTGATCATGCACCTATGCTGTTGACTTTACAAACTGTGAGCCAAAAGATTAGAGTTCCCTTCAGGTTCTTCAATATATGGGGAGAGCATGCACAATTTCTGGAAATAGTGGAGGCACATTGGAAGAAGCAGTTGGATAATGATCCTATGCAGAATGTTTGGAACAAGCTAAAGGCAATGAGATCAGCTTTCAGACAATTGAACCAAAAGGAATTTCAGGCAACTACAGAGAAAATTGACAGGGCAAGAGAAGAACTTCAAAAAATTCAAGTAGCAATGGGAGCAAACTATGATGATACTCTAGTGCCAAAGGAGAAAGAAGCTCTAATGCAGTTAGAGAAATGGAGCCTAGTTGAAGAAAGCATATTAAAGCAGAAATCTAGATCACAATGGATACAATTAGGAGATTCAAACTCTAAGTATTTTGCTGCAGTCATGAAAGAAAGATGCCACAGAAAGCAAATCAGAAACCTCAAGTCCTTACAAGGTGGTCAGCTGTTATCTGAACCTAATGATTTGAAAGAAGAAATTGTGTCCTTTTATAAAGGATTGATGGGAACCTCAAATAGCTACCTCAAAGCTGTCAATAAGATTACAATGAATCATGGACCTAATCTTAATGATGATCAACAGGTGTTGCTATGTGCTCCTGTTACTGATCAAGAGATAGCTGATGGATTAGAAGCAATTGGCAATGATAAGTCCCCTGGGTTAGATGGATATAATGCCTACTTCTACAAGAAGGCATGGAAAATTGTTGGCCCTGAGATCACAACAGCAGTAAAGAGGTTCTTTGAAAGCAACAAGATGAATAGAGCTATTAACTGTACTTCTGTCACTTTAATTCCTAAGAATGATCATCCTGATACTGTGAAAGAGTACATGCCAATTGCTTGCTGCACAGTGTTATACAAAATCATCTCCAAAGTCCTTGCATCAAGACTCCAAAAAGTCATTGCATCAATTGTGTGTGAGGTGCAGACAGGATTCATTCCAGGTAGGAAGATTTCTGATAATATATTTCTTGCTCAAGAGTTGGTAAAAGCCTATACAAGAAAAAATGTATCTCCTAGGTGCATGATTAAAATAGACCTCCAAACGGCCTATGATTCTGTGGAATGGGTGTATCTGGAACAAGCCCTAGATGAGCTAAGTTTCCCTAGAAAGTTTACTGGATGGATCATGGAGTGTGTGAAAACTGTCAATTACTCTATTATGGTGAATGGAGAACCTACAGCTCCTTTCAATGCAGCTAAGGGACTCAGGCAGGGAGATCCAATCTCCCCATTCCTATTTGCAATTTCCATGGAATACCTCAGTAGGAACCTCAATGCTGTGAAAGAAAGCCAAGAATTCAAGTACCACCCAAAGTGTTCTAAACTATATTGACTCACTTGTCTTTTGCAGATGATTTATTATTATTCTCTAGAGGTGATGTTAAATCAGTGACTACCCTTCATAGTTGTTTTAAAGACTTCTCAGATGCATCCGGTCTCCAAGCCAACAAAGAGAAAAGCTCCATTTATTTTGGAGGGGTGACTCAAGAGGTGCAGGAACAAATCCTAAGGTTTTTAGGATTCCCTAAAGGAGAACTCCCCTTCAGATATTTGGGAATTCCTTTAGCTACAAAAAAGATCTCCTTAATCCAGTGGCAACCATTGATTACCAAGATTGTGGCTAAAATCACCTCTTGGACTGCCAAGAAACTGTCATATGCAGGTCGAGCTCAGCTAATCCAAACTGTCCTCTTTGGTATTCAAGCTTACTGGGCACAACTGTTTGTTATCCCCTCAAAAGTGTTAAATACAATTGAAGCCTACTGTCGAAGCTACTTGTGGTCGGGCACAAATACAATCACTAGGAAGGCTTTAATTGCTTGGGAAAAGGTCTGTACTCCAAAGTCAATGGGTGGTCTAGGCTTGATGAACATGAGACTATGGAATAAAGCTGCAATAAGTAAAGCTAGTTGCGATATAGAACACAAAAGTGACATGCTATGGATTAGATGGCTATATGCATACTATATCAAGAACCAACAATTTGATCAAATGGCTATCCCTCAACAAGCTGGATGGATGGTAAAGAAATTATTTGAGGCAAGAAGCTCATTGCCACTGATACAAGTCAACATTGCAGGGAGTGTAATCAAGCAGATCTATTATCAGCTTCTGGGAAAATGCAAAAATTTCATGGAAAACATTGAGGTTTGGCAATAATGCTCGACCAAAAGCACAATTCATAGTATGGTTACAAATGCAGGGCAGGCTCTTAACTGTGGATAGAATTGTTTCCTGGGGTGTAAGTGTGGATCATGACTGCAAACTGTGCAATAGTCAAAGTGAAACAAGAGACCATCTCTTCATGGAATGTCCTTATTCTATCAAATTCTGGGAGGGGGTACTAAAATGGATGCTGTCACACCTCCTTTTTTACACACCTACCCCGAAGGATAACGTATAAAGGGAGTTTTTCCATTTAAAGTGACATTATTCGAAATGGGATTATTTATTAATTTTTTAGAGTCGCCACTTGGGATAGGATTGGCTTTTGGTGTCCCAAGTCACCGATTTAATTTAAATCCCAAATCGAGGAAAATTTCGACTTTCCAATTGGAGTCTGCGAACCAGAAATTCTGTGTAAGGAATTCTGTTGACCCGAGGGAAGGTGTTAGGCACCCCCGGATCCCGTGGTTCTAGCACGGTCGCTTAAATTATCATGAATGGCTAAAATCTAATTTTTGGTACATGCTCCAACCTGTAGTGCAATTTAAAGATTATTTACCGCTTTTAGTTATTTTTTACGAAAGTGAAAGCCGTTTAAGAGCGTGTTTCTGGATCACGTCACATGAAATGCACCCGGATCCTCAACACCTCTTATTCAATGTTTGGGATTTAGATTTGGGTTGCATGAAATGCACTCCCGAATTTAGGAAGATAATATTATTAAAAGCGCGCCTAGAGTGGCTAGCGTCTTATTAACTTTGCGGGAAGCCATGAAAATTCGCTAAATGGCATGTCCCGAACTTCTAAATATTTTAATAAAGTATTTAATGAGGGCCCCACAATTTATATGTTTTGTTCGGCGAGGCTCGTCTCATTTTATTTAAAGGCCATCCTAAAGAAACTATGATTTTCTATTTCTTTTGTCTCTAAAAGGGCCTAATTAATTTGCATTTGTACATTCGGGCCTTGAGTTCAAGTCCGAATTCAAACAAAAGGGAGGACCGTCTTAATTTGAACCCGCTACTTAACTCGAGAACCTAAATTTATATTTGCAAATCAATCTCCATATTCTTAATATAGTTTAAAGGGTTTTGGATTTATAACAATTTTGGGCTTTGAACGTTAGCCCAGAATTTGTAAATGTCACTGTCCGGCAACTGGGTTTCAGTACTGACCCAACTTGTGTACAGGGGAGCTGAGGCAAAAGGTGAATTACTGGGCCAGACTTTAGGGCCAACAAGGCCCAAGCCATCAACGAATTGTGCTGAAGGGAATTTATCGGGTAGAGTCCGGTTTGGCCCATTAACAATTAAGAGAAATATGTGATGTATCAGTCCAGCCTTACTAATATTTGAATAAACAAGTAATTAAACGTGTTGAATTACAAATTTACTGCCTGCTCAACCGAAACGTGAATTGGCCCTAAACTACATAATCACTCCCATAAAATTCCTATATCATTAACGACATATGTACGACCCTGAAGCAATTAGGAGATGGACTTGGACTTAATTTCACAATTCAACTAGTATTTAATCAATTACAGCTAAACTCACGCTTGTTCATTCATCTGTTTTAACATCCTGATTGATTATCATTAACACATGAAACATTTCTGAAATGACTAAACAACCTATATAACCTGTGAGATACTGCACATTAACACTCATGTGATTGGCCTCAAAATACCATAATGACTTGTGAAATTAACATCAGCAATAAACAGGCTACAAATTGTAATCTCAATGCAAAACTAACATGGCTCTCACCACCTCACATAGAAAGTTAATATAGTCCAGTCCAATTACAACATTAATTACTAAAACTGGAATTAAACTAAGCTAACATGATATCACTTCAACAGAAATAGAATTTCCATTTTTCGTTTCCCAGATCACATGAACATCACCATAGTTAAGAGCTTGTACCTGGAATTTGGACAAAGCAAAAGGGAAAATCGAGGTCAGCTTAGCCAGCAACAGTTCACAGCAGCAAACAACAGTTTAAGGCCAATTTCAAACCCAGAAACGGTATCAAGCAATCCAGAAATTAGTTTCAATCAAATAACTCTAGCAAGCACCAAACCAAGCTTGAGTGACCCAAATTAACTCGAAGTAGCCCTAGGACCTCTAGAACCTCAAATACTAGCAGCACAAGGAAACTCATGCCATTTTTCAACCTCGGGTGGGATAGAGATTTGATTTAGAATTTGGGAACCTCAAAATCAAACTAAATATCTCAATGGAACAGTAAGCTTTCGAGGCTTCAAGCTTTCGGATTTTGAAATTTTTGAACTTNATGTTTAAGACTCTCAGATGCATCAGGTACTCCAAGCCAACAAAGAGAAAAACTTCATTATTTGGAGGGGTGACTCAAGAGGTGCAGGAACAAATCCTAAGGTTTTTAGGATTCCCTAAAGGAGATCTCCCCTTCAGATATCTGGGAATTCCTTTAGCTACAAAAAAGATCTCCTTAATCCAGTGGCAACCATTGATTACCAAGATGGTGGCTAAAATCACCTCTTGGACTGCCAAGAAGCTGTCATATGCAGGTCGAGCTCAGCTAATCCAAACTGTCCTCTTTGGTATTCAAGCTTACTGGGCACAACTGTTTGTTATCCCCTCAAAAGTGTTAAATACAATTGAAGCCTACTGTCGAAGCTACTTGTGGTCGGGCACAAATACAATCACTAGGAAGGCTTTAATTGCTTGGGAGAAGGTCTGTACTCCAAAGTCAATGGGTGGTTTAGGCTTGATGAACATGAGACTATGGAATAAAGCTACAATAAGTAAAGCTAGTTGGGATATAGAACACAAAAGTGACAGGCTATGGATTAGATGGCTACATGTATACTATATCAAGAACCAACAATTTGATCAAATGGCTATCCCTCAACAAGCTGGATGGATGGTAAAGAAATTGTTTGAGGCAAGAAGCTCATTGCCACTGATATAAGTCAACATTGCAGGGAGTGTAATCAAGCAGATCTATTATCAGCTTCTGGGAAACAATGCAAAAATTTCATGGAAAACATTGAGGTTTGGCAATAATGCTCGACCAAAAGCACAATTCACAGTATGGTTACAAATGCAGGGCATGCTCTTAACTATGGATAGAATTTCTTCCTGGGGTGTAAGTGTGGACCATTAATGCAAACTGTGCAATAGTCAAAGTGAAACAAGAGACCATCTCTTCATGGAATGTCCTTATTCTATCAAAGTCCGGGAGGGGGTACTAAAATGGATGCAGGTTCCAAGCTTCAGAACAACACAATGGGAACTACTGGAAAAGTGGATCGTCCAAAGAGCAAAGGGTAAATCGCAGAAAGCCCAGGTATTCAAGATGGCCTATACAGAATGGGTGCATGCAATATGGATCGAAAGAAATCAACGCAGGTTCGAAATGAGATCAAGGAAGGCAGAACAATTAGTGAAGGAAATAGCATACGTGTGTAATGTCCGAGCTCCTACTAGAATTAAAGAAATGGTTCGACAGTTTTGTATTTAGTTAGCCTAGTAGAAAATAGTTTCTTTTCAGTCCTATAGTTAGATAGCGGACTGGGTTGTAGTCGTGCTATGGCTCTTTACTTGTAAATATTCTGGTGATTAATAAAAAATTTAATTACCAAAAAAAAATTGTTAGATCTTATTCTTGAACTTGGAAAAGAAGAGATGAGAGGTAGAGATCGTCCCACTGGGCGTGCCATAATTTGTAGACAATAAATTGTGTCGAGAAAATAAAATCAAGACTGAAAAATATTGCAACAATCGTAGTATTTGATTTCAAGTAATATTAGTGTTACAATCTCTATAATTCCTCTGATTCTACTTTTTCAATATAAATTCAGGGCCTTTGAGCATGATCTTGAATTTGAAATTGATTAACCGTCGCAACACTTTGATTGTTCCACGAATTATATCACGAACAAGTAGCCTTGATCTTGAACGCCTTGTATTTAATTTGACTTCATTCTTGATCTTGAATACTTGAAATTTGTGTTGAAGTACTTGAATGCTTGAACCCTTGCAGTTTTTAGAGAATTGTGGCATTTGATCCACGAGCTCCCTTGTGTCTTCTTGTTATAACTCCTGGTCCTTTTTCTAAGTTAGAAGACCTCTATTTATAGTTGTGGGATGGAAGAGTTGTGATGAGAACAAACTCTTTCCGACCAATCATATTTAAGAGTGAAAATGCCACATTTGATTGGCCAGAACATGTCACTTGCACATGTGGCGCGGTTTCATTAGCCTTAATTTGATTTGGCATGCCTAGTCATTTTGACACCTGTCATGATCCCATTGGCTCTTCTGTTTGACTTGACATGCCACATCATTTGACACGTGACACCAAACTGGGCCTCTAGGAAGATGACATATTGGGCTTAATAAAGTGGGCTCATAACTTTAGCCCAATTAAATGGGCTAGCCCAATGGATAAAGACTTATTTATTTAATCCATATATATTGGGCTTATATAATTAATTCAATTATATTAGTCCATAGTATTTATTTGGATTAATATATCTAGAATTTAAAATATAATCTAAATTATTTTATGGATTTAATTTTAATAAAATTTATATGCCTACCCACATAATCTGTTTTAAGAAATTAAAGTCGACAAGTTTCAACTATTAGAAGAAATGAAGTAGGACCATTACTATGATTTGTAATCAAAGGAAAAAAAAGATCTCATCTCAATCTTCCATTATTGCCTCTTTTAGAACAAAATTAATTAAATTTGGTGCAAATATTGGATGCAGTTAATAAAAGATCGTAACAGTTGCGATTGTGGGAGTAAACATTCAAATATTATTTATGACGAGAAATAACTCGTCGATATGATTCATCTGATTTATTGTTTTAGTTCTAACTAATATTAGTATTAGTATCCGCGCGATGCGCGAATAATTAAAAAGAACGATCTACACCGTAAAGTTTAATATGTTAGTATTAATACCATCTTTACAACCAAACATTAAAAATATTTTAAGACTCCAGTAATCATTATGACAGGTTGATTGGGTGATCCATCCAAGTGGAGCAAGATTTTATCTACAAATTCTGAGATAAAGCCCAAAATCATACATTATCTTTGGCTTTAGACTCAAAATCATGCATATTCCATCACATGGAGCATTAATAGTCCATTTACTTTAACAAAATGGTGCACTTTTGGTCATAACCTAAACACCGTTAGTTTTTTAATAGTAACCTCCTCACGTGCCCTTTTATTCCCTACAAACGTTTAGCTATCAGTATATCTTCCATCATTTTTTGCAAAGAGAGTAATACCAAGAGCAGCAGAAATTTTTGAAAATCAAATTGGCTTTTGGAAAATCTGAGATATCGCCAAGGTTTTCTTCACTAAATTTTCTTCACCTTTCAGTGGCGGTTCTCACCTGATTTTCGAGTTCTTTGACTCCATTGGCAACAATCAACCTTCTTTTAATTATATTTTTCTCTACGTGCATCTTGGCTTCATCGAAAAGCTTATCAAGATTAATAGATATCCTTAACTTTGTATACTATATTAATATAGATTTTTTTTTTGACAAACTTTTTCCAGTGCTTGATGTTGCTTGGAGTTTTCCCAGCATCCTCTTAGCTAGGAAAGCATTGAGGTTTTTAATTTTTTTCACAAGATGTTCAAGCTCTCCCCTTTGCACCAGCATTTAGCTTCACATTTTAATTTATTGTCTGCAATAGTTTCTGCAGCACTGCACCTGTTATCTTTCTTTCTTTATTTTTAGAATTGTTCTCTTACAGTTTATTTAATTTCAGAATTGTTCTAATTGTTTCTTTACAGATATGTACTCTCTTTGAAAAAATAATTAACAACAGAGTATAGTAGCGATTTGTTTGGAGGGAACAAAAATTGTGTGTCGGGAACGTGAGGAGGCCTCTGTTAAACAATTAGTGGTGTTTAGGGTTATGATTAAAAGTTCACCGTTTTGTAAAAGTAAATGGACTATAAGCGCTCTACGTGAAAGAATATGTATGATTTTGGGCCTAAAGCTAAAGATAATGTACAATTTTGAGCTTTTTCTCACAAATTCTCCTCAAAATGTCGCTGAAATATTATTCTACCTATATGTAAAATACAAAAATTAATAATAAAAAAATAATAGTAATTGAATCTATAACTAATTCAATGCATGGCTGCAAGCGTACTCATGATCCTCAAGCTCCAAGTTCATAAAGGTACTTGTTTTACCACCTTGATTGTACGATTTTACGTTACCATGACCAATAACTTCTCCTATGACATCTGCCACATTTAAATAAAAAGTTATAAATAAGGTGATAAAACATTCAACAAAAAATAGCGAAAGGTAAAACAATTATCGAATAGTTCATTCTCATCAAAGTCAAGTTGATTTGTGAGATGCTCATAAGGCTTAAAGTTGAAGATATTCAAACTAAACTGTGGATCACTAATTTCATCCACACTCATCCTATGAGAAAATGTCAGTTTCAATTTATGCTTGTTGGCCTTAATTTTCAGATTGTTTGGTCCGACCACAAAGTTTTTCATAATAGACAATCCCATTTCATGTATTTTATTTTTAAAATACGCATAACGACTCTTCCAATAGTTGCATGAATTCGATCTCCCCAAAATAAAAATTTTGAAAAGAAATTTAAGTTAGTAAGACGCATAAGTTGAAGAAAATACATCACAACTCGAAAAAATAACAACATGTAAAAGAGTATGCACCTTTTCATCTTGAATAATTAATTCAATTGAATTAGAATTTTCTGGTTTCTCGCGGTTTGGAACGTGCCATAATCTAACAACATGAACCTTCAAATTCCAACTCATTTTGGACATTAATATTTAGTTGATATAGTTATAATGTGGAGCCATACTTTGCAGAAGTTTGTGTGGAAGCTAAACCCTAAGCAATGTAGAGAAGTCAAACCTAAGCAAAAATTGTTTAAATAAAGGTTTCTAAGAAAAGTCAATCGTAGTAAATCAATTTTTAAGTATGTGAAATCCTTATATTTAAAAGGTATGTGTAAATCACTTTGTATGAGTGAGTGCGCAAGAAATGATACGGATCTTCATTTTTTAGCTTTTGTTTTTTTTTTCAACGTTTGTTTTTCGTGGTTAATTATAATTTGGTAACCACCAACCTTAATTTTTCTTGTCTTTTTCCTTTGCCCTCTTGTTCATTTTTCATTTTGACATGTGTCATGATCCCATTGGCTCTTCTGTTTGACTTGGCATGCCACGTCATTTGACACGTGGCACCAAACTGGGCATCTAGGAAGATGACATATTGGGCTTAATAAAGTGGGCTCATAACTTTAGCCCAATTAAATGGGCCAGCCCAATGAATAAAGACTTATTTATTTAATCCATATATATTGGGCTTATATAATTAATTCAATTATATTAGTCCACAGTATTTATTTGGACTAATATATCTGGAATTTAAAATATAATCTAAATTATTTTATGGATTTAATTTTAATAAAATTTATATGCCTACACACATAATCTGTTTTAAGAAATTAAAGTCGACAAGTTTCAACTATTAGAAGAAATGAAGTAAGACTATTACTATGATTTGTAATCAAAGGAAAAAAAAATAACTCATCTCAATCTTCCATTATTGCCTCTTTTAGAATAAAATTAATTAAATTTGATGCAAATATTGGATGCCGTTAATAAAAGATCGTAATAGCTGCGATTGTGGGAGTAAATATTCAAATATTATTTATGACGAGAAATAGCTCGTCGATATGATTCATGCCATTTATTGTTTTAGTTCTAACTAATATCATGGAAGTGTAATTTTTAGTTTTCCTCGAGAAAACATATAATGAGATTCGATCTCATAGAGTTCAATTCACGACCCATGATCAATATGAGCTCGAAGCTTTCTTCGTAACTCCCGGAACTTCTTCGTAGTAGCTCCCTTACATGCCCCATTTCAGAGGGAGCCTCAAAGTGGCTCTATTTCATTATATTCCATCCATATCCTAATTCCATTCATTTAATATCCCTTTAGTGTCATTGACACAACAGATGCCGTTTCTAATCTATCTCTTTCTATTTCTTTTCTCTATATAGAAAGTTCAAAAATCATTAAAAAAAAACACACTATTATATTTTGAATTAAGTTATCAAACCACAAAAAACTGTTCAAACACCTAGAAAGTTTGTGGATTTTTGTTCAAAAATTCAATTACACATGAATTTTATTTTCCAAAAAACAAATGGTTGGGCTAGACTTGGCTTTTTTTTATTTTTATTTGAAACAACAGTACTTTAATTTTGGGAAACTGAGTTTGAATAAGTTTTTGCTTTAGGAGACCAACACAATTTGGCGCCGAGAAAATATCTTCAGTGATGTTTTAATCTTCAGATTTTTTTTTTTATTAAGCCCCATAAATTTATTTGAAAAGAAAATTATTTCAATAATTAAATAATTATGTATTCAGAAATTCAAGAATTCCTTAAAAACATTTACGAGCCACCAGCACCTCAATTAAATAAAGAAGATAGAGAACTCACCAAGTGAGCTAGCCCTCAACCTCGAGCTGTTCGAAGTAGAAACGGTTCTCTATCTTTTTCTCTCTAGCCTTCTCCTTTGAATGGAAAATATTTTTTTTTTAATGATAAAAGCGGTAGGTTAAGCCAAAACATATTACATTCAAAACATAATATTGTGCTACCAAAGGACATCTAATCAAAACACAGATCAAACATGCAGATTATCGAAACTAAAAACACTACAATTTCAATTGAATTTGGTATCTACACCAAAATAAATTGTTAAAAGGACAAGACATCCAACCAAAGTGAACTAAAAGCAAGACTATTGCATAATATATATAACAAAAAATTAATTAAACTTTTCAAAGAAAAAATTGGCTAACAAAGATTAATTGCGCTAATAATGACAATAAATTCTAATCAAAGAAACTAAAACTGAAACCTTCTTCATCAAACTCTTCCTTCTCCTCTACTTTCTTTTCCTCCTTTTTCACCTCCACGCGCATCAACTTGTGTACAGTGGCGGATCAAAAATTCTGAACAAGGGGTTCAATATATGTAAAGAAGTGAACAGTAAAAAAATTCGTAGAATGGGTTCATCAATTTTTTTTTTATATTTACATGTAATGTCAAACGGGTTCATCCAAAAAATTTGAATCTAGAAGAAAGTTAAACTATTTGTCGAAACATACCAAAAATATTATGTTGGATTAAAACTAATACGGTGGTTTGATTTGAAGTAATCAATTTTCCAAAAGAAAAAAAGTAATATTATGCTATTAAAAAAAGGGCATTCTAAGGAAGAAAAGGCAAAACATATAATGTATAATAAATAATAAGCAAAAAATGAAGACAATAGGAGTCTTATTTGACTCACTTTCTTCGTCATTAAAAACTAAATTTAATTCTGTATATACCGTGTAATTTTTCGATGACGATCACTTCCGTCCTCTAGATTCGCCCCCGCTCGTGTAGCAGCAATATTAATTGCATCGACATGACTAGCACCATCAACACCATCAACACCAGCAAAGGCCCAACCCAACTTTCCTCCTCCAACAGCAAGTAACTTAGTAACATTTTTGCCTTTGACTTAAGACAATAATAGTTGAATTTTCACCTTATCAATCTCAGCACCTACAATTTATTTTCTTTAAAATATGAGCTGAAGGGATAGAGCGGCAATTACTTTCATCTCTTAATTTACGATCTTGAAAAATCGGAGATTAATGCCTTGTTTTGTTCTAAAGAATGAGAGTATGATATTTTTATTACGAGGAATATGCCAATTTTAAGGGTATTTAATTGGGACTAAGGCCGTTGTTTAGTTGGATTATGATACATAATTCATACTAGTACTAATAGGATTGGAAAAGAATTCTTGTTAATTACATGCATATTTGGAAATATAACAAATTCGACTTTGACAAGGATAAGGAGAGAGGATCAAATTAGAACTAATAAGTTTTTCTCAAGCATGCCAGACAGTTTTTTTCCTAGTAAGTTCATTTTTCTTTCCAACTTTATTTTGTATTTTATTGTTTTTATATTGCTGTTGAACTAATAAGGGAATCACATTATGAAGTCTTTTTATGATACATAGTTTTGTTCGCTATTCATGGTAATAATCTGAGATCTCGTGGGATTATAGGCCACATATAACTAAGAGAACCTTAACACCGTACACCACTAGTACCTTTCCTTTTTTTTTTTTTTTTTGATAAAGATCAGTTCAGTAAATTGTAAATCTGAAAACGATAAGTAATTTCTTTTCATTTGTCAAAACCTTGCATGTCAGAGTTACTCGATTTTAAGATAGTAGATACTCGTTGCAATAGTTAATGAGCAATTTATGCAAATTATCCATTGAGCTTAAAATAATTACCCTTTCCTACCCATTTGAAAATTATTTACAATATATACTTAGCCAATTAAAACTAATTACCCCTATCTACCCACCGATTACCCATTTGGCTTAGCTTAGCTTGATTTGGCTTGGCTTGACTCAGTTTGCTTGGCTTGAATTGGCTTTGCTTGGCTTGGTTTAGTAGCTTTGCTTGGCTTGAATTAGCTTTGCTTGGCTTGGCTTAATAGCTTCGCTTGAATTGGCTTTGCTTGGCTCGGTTTAGTAGCTTAGTTTGACTTCATTTGATTGGCTTTGACTAGGTATTAAAAAAATGGGTAGAGGGCAAACCACCATGGGCAGGGGCGAGTAAATAGTTTCCCCTGCGAGGATATTTGCCAAAGATTGCCATAGTTAACGTGCACACAAGCTTGGCCCAAAAATAGCAAGTAATTTAGTAGGCGTTGGGATATAAAAATTACTATAATTTTTGAAAAAAATATATTTGGAGTTAAGTTGAAAAATAGTATTTAAAATTTGAAATTATGTTTGGACATGCATTTCACTTCAAACAATATTACAGCCTTCGTGAGTGGGGAAAAAAATTCCGAAAATTTTGAAAAGTTGATCAAAACCACTTTTTGATTTTTGAAAAACTCTTATTCGAAATTTTTTAAAAAACTAACAAAATTTCGTGGACAAACACATTCCTGATCCGTACAACACCATTATTGTAGAAAATAAAAAATACAACTAGTACATGTGTTTCACCTGTAATAAGTCTTCTCTATATATCCTGCAATAATGATGACTCCAATACTCTTTCAACTGTGGACTCCCCTTATCTAACAAAAAATCTACTCCTATTGTTATCAAGAAAACTAGTGGAGGAAAATGCAGTTGCTTTCTTCTTAAATCTTAATAGCATTATAGCCTCAACCACACCTCATCTCAGTACTTCACCAAACTTCTCCATCAAAAGAAACTATCTACATTTAGTTAGATAAAATGGAGACAGAACCAACATGGCATGAACTGTTAGGAAGCAACAACTGGGAAGGTCTTCTTGAACCATTAAATCTCAATCTACGACAGCTAATTCTCCGTTGCGGCGACTTCTGTCAAGCCACTTATGATGCTTTCAACAATGACCAAAATTCCAAGTATTGTGGCACCAGCCGTTATGGCAAGAATACATTCTTCCAAAAAGTTATGTTAGAATCTGCTTCCAATTACAAAATCTCCGGCTTCCTCTATGCCACTGCCCGTATTGGCGCCCTCAAAGCCATTTTCCTCCACTCTCTGTCTCGCGAAGCTTGGGACAGAGAATCCAATTGGATTGGTTATATAGCTGTTACAACTGATGAAGTCAGCCAAGAACTAGGCCGTAGGGAAATTTATGTTGTTTTTCGTGGCACAACAAGGAATTACGAATGGATCAATGTCTTAGGTGCCCGGCCTGAATCTGCTGACTCTTTGCTTCGTCCCAAGTCTCTGCAAAAAATTGGAGTAAATGGTGATAACAGCAAAAGCAGCAATGGTGATGATGGGGTAAATGGTGATAACAGCAAAAGTAGCAAAGATGATGATGAGAACGAGCCCAAAGTCGAGGATGGCTGGTTCAAGATTTTCGCTTCCAGTCTCTGCAAACCTTTGCTTCGTCCCAAGTCCCAGCAAAAAAGTGGAGTAAACGGCGATAACAGCAAAAGCAGCAGTGATGATGACGAGAACGAGCCGAAAGTAATGGATGGCTGGCTCAAGATTTACCTTTCCAGCAACCCAAATTCGCCCTTCATGAAACTAAGTGCAAGAGAACAGCTGCAGGCAAAAATTGAAGAATTAAGGCAGCAGTATAAAGATGAGAATCTTAGCATAACATTTACAGGCCATAGTCTTGGTGCTAGTTTAGCTACTTTAGCAGCATTTGATGTGGTTGAAAATGGGGTTACCGATATTCCAGTATCCGCTATTGTCTTTGGGAGTCCTCAAGTTGGGAACAAGGCTTTTAACGAAAAGGTCAAGGAATATTCAAATTTGAAAATCTTACATGTTAAGAACAAGATTGATCTCATTCCCCTTTATCCAAGTGCTCTATTGGGGTATGCGGATACAGGTACAGAACTAATCATCGATAGCAGAAAATCTCCAAGCTTAAAGGACTCAAGAGATACGGGCGACTGGCACAATTTGCAGGGTATGTTACATGTTGTGGCTGGTTGGAATGGGGAAGATAAAGAGTTTGAATTACAATTGAAGAGGAGTGTAGCTTTGGTTAATAAGTCATCATCTTTCTTGAAAGATGAGTACTTGATTCCAGGGTCATGGTGGGTTGAGAAGAACAGGAGTATGGTTCTTGATGAAAATGGGGAGTGGATTTTGGCACCACCTTCAGATGAGGATCTTCCAGTCCCTGAGTATTGACTTGTTTTCAGAATTTTCAGAAATGAGTAGTTTGTTCAGTTTGCAATTTTCTACTTGATATTGTTAATCTTGCTTTGGACTTGTAAATGCTAATGCGTCCAATGTCTATCTTGCAAACGATGTGTATATTATCACCGACGTTCTATGGTACTAGTGTCAGATGAGGTCAGGGCGGATCCACTACTTCGGCACCAAGTTCATACAAATCCAGTATTTTCGACAAAAATTATATATTTTTATGTGAAAACTCCGGAAAACCTCACCAAAAATTAGATTTGAACTCATAATTTAAAAAGTACAATGAGTTCAGTACGAAGAAACTAGAAGATCGAACCCAGCAAATTAAGATCCTGGATCCGTCTCTAGGTGCAGCACTCAGCTTAACTTCTGCAATTCTAAGAACAACAACAACAACAACTACAACGACCCAGTAAAATCCCACTAAGTGGGGTTTGGGGAGGGTAGTGTGTACGCAGACCTTACCCCTACCCCGATAGGGCAGAAAAACTGTTTCCGATAGACCCTCGGCATGCAATTGTAAGAACTTAACCAAAAAAAAAAAAAGGAAAATTATATAATATAGCCGCCCCCAAAAATAATAGTCGGCAAAATGTATATTTTTTGGTATATTAATGCATAGTATACATATTTTTTATATATCTGGTAGATGTAATTATTTTTGGCCGACCGCTCAAATGTGTAACTTGCCCTAAAAAATTACCTAAAGAATCACGGCCCATGCCAATTAATCCTCTCTGGTAGACTTGTACATGGGAAGAAGAAACAAGACTAAAGATAAAGAAGGACTTCTCAATTGCTCTTCAGTTGTCCTCTAAATTAAATAAAATAGTTGAGGATGAGCCATGGTGTATGTTATTTGCTGATGACATAGTTCTAATTGATGAGACGAGGGCCGGTGTTAACGAGAGATTGGAGGTTTGGAGACAGACCCTCGAGTCTAAGGGTTTCAAGTTGAGCAGGTCTAAGACAGAGTACCTGGAGTGCAAGTTTAGCGCTGAGTCGAGGGAAGTAGGCAGGGACGTGAGTCTTGGGTCACAGGTCATCCCGAAGAAAGATAGCTTCAAGTACCTTGGGTCGATGATTCAGGGGGACGGAGAGATCGACGAGGACATCACTCACCGTATAGGGGCGGGCTGGATGAAATGGAGGCTTGCATCTGGAGTTCTGTGTGACAAGAAAGTGCCACCGCCACTCAAAGGTAAGTTCTATAGAGCTGTGGTTAGACCGGTCATGTTGTATGGAGCAGAGTGTTGGCCGGTTAAGAACTCCCATATCCAGAGGATGAAGGTAGCAGAAATGAGGATGCTGAGGTGGATGTGCGGGCACACTAGGATAGACAAGATTAGGAATGAAGATATTCGGAAGAAGGTGGGTGTGACCCCTGTGGATGACAAGATGCGGGAAGCAAGGCTCAGATGGTTCGGGCACGTGCAGAGGAGAAGCCTTGATGTGCCGGTAAGGAGGTGTGAGCGGTTGGCAGTAGTGGGTACGAGAAGAGGTAGAGGGAGGCCTAAAAGGTATTGGGGGAGGTGATTAGGCAGGACATGGTACGTCTGCGGATTTCCGAGTACATGGCCCTTGATAGGAAGGTCTGGAGGTCCAGCATTAGGGTTGTAGGTTAGGGGGTAGTAGCACTTTCCTTACTTCGTTCCGGGGGCGAGGCGGGGTTGGATTAGGGTTGATCTTAGATAGCTTGCAGTTTAGGCTGAATACACTCTGTACTTGCTGTTTATCTTAGCCCTGGGCCTTAGATACTGGTTACTGTTATTGCATGTCTTTCATCTTTTGGTTGTTATGCTTCCATTACTATTACGGTTGCTACTGGAGTTACTAATGAGTTGTCTTTTCTTGTTTTCTTTTTTATTTTCATTTTTCTGAGCCGAGGGTCTATCGGAAACAGCCTCTCTGCCCTATCGGGTAGGGGTAAGGTCTGCGTACACATTACCCTCCCCAGACCCCACCTGGTGGGATTTTACTGGGTAGTTGTTGTTGTTGTTGTTGTAGTTGAGGATGAGTTACCTAATAAGAATGATTCTACAACTAGAAAACCTTCATGGCCTCCTTCCCCTGTTCTTAATATCTTTTGTAGCAAGAAAAGAATATCTGCGAAACATTACAGAGACAATCCATATCATTTTCTGTTTATATCTTCTCCAAATTCTTCTCATATTAATTCGAGCTTATAACCTAGATATCTAAAAATGCTGAACAAATGATGAGGGTGAAGTAACCTAGGACATGAAAACAATACAAAAGAACTTTAAGTAAAAACAAAAATAGAAGAAGAAAAAGAGAACAATCACTCAAATCTTGAAAGAATATTGATGCTGCTAAGCCTTCGACCAAACAAATTAAAAGAAGTTCTTCATCTCTGGGCCTGTGGCAATTGATTTCAGAACCATTTAGAAGCTCTGCAAAGCCATGCCTCAATGTTATTTACTTAGAAGTCTGATCCTTGTTTTTCTTGGCAACTAAGAGGATTATGTGCATACATCGGATAAAGTTAGTGACATGATCTCAATGCCTTGTGAATAAGCACTCCACTGTCAAAAAATGTAATTTTGGGCTTTCAAGAATAGTGACAGATGCACTTGGGAGAGATTCTACATCAGTTGGCACTTCTGTATGGATGGCTGCAGAACTGATTCCTAATGAACCTTTCTCGTAAAAATGTGACCTTTTTAGCTGGAGCTCTGCAGCCTAGAGATAGACCATGGGAAGGTGTGTGTACAAGCAGAGTGGGTATGCTAATTTGACATCGCTATTTCGCTAATGGGCTAATCGCTTTCTCTTATTGCTTTAGGAAAATTAACATTTTATTTCAAATGGTTATGTCAAAGCAAGTTCTTTCCTCTCATTTAGGTAGTTTATACTGTTTTCGACGAGAGATCAAGATTAGAGATACCTGAAGGACATCTGGTAGACTAATTGCAGGTAATTCCAGTCAATTGTAGATGTTGATACCAGAGGCCTGTGAGACTATTCCTTTATTTTTCTCCTGGTGTTACCCATATTTTTCTGTAAGCAGACTGCTGGACAGAGCTGAATGAAAAGACCAACTTGGAGGAAGTTCTCACACGACTTTAGAGTGAATACTCGCTCTACTGGTCTGCAATCTCTTTTCCTTTTATAGAAACACATGTAGAGGTTTTAAAGATGTCTGGCTCAAGTTGTAAATGTTGGGTGATTTTCCAGATTTAGAAACAAAATATTAATACATTCATCCTTCCGCACAATCAAAAGTAGTGTTCATACACCTATTTCTGCTCTCAGCAATGAAATTTCACTCCCAAAATTGACCATCTTCTTTGTTCAAGATGCGTAAATTAACTGGTACATTAATCTGGATATTTAATATGACAACATGACTATCCCAGGAATGTACTCTATGACTATTGGGTACCGGAAAGTTGCATAACAGTATCTGTTCCGTGCATCTATCAGGAATAAAACCGAGGACAATTAGATATTGGAAAATTGTACAATATTATCAGTTTTTTGCATCAATCACAAATCTGGCGTCTGTTTAGGGCTGCCTCAAATCGGCTCAAGGAGCCTGCTCTC
Organism: Nicotiana attenuata; assembly: GCF_001879085.1. Classification (NCBI taxonomy): domain Eukaryota; kingdom Viridiplantae; phylum Streptophyta; class Magnoliopsida; order Solanales; family Solanaceae; genus Nicotiana; species Nicotiana attenuata. The sequence continues at coordinate 380,677 of NW_017670425.1, forward strand.
ATTTCTGTACTCATGTCATTCTCTGGCGCCGGATAGTAATCTTCTCTCAGCTGTACATCTCGTAGGTTTGGGATTCTAAGTAGGAACATCATGAAATGTTCATGCGCTGTTCCATGGATGAACAGCTTTCTGAGTGTAAGGCATTCTTGGAGCAGCCCAGCTGCCGGCAGTGATAGACTCCTTTGGTTAACATCCCTATCTTGTGGTGGCCAGTAATCAAGCTCCCTGAGATTCAAATGTCCAATCCCAAAGAGATAAAACCGTTCCCACAAGCTCAAATCCATCTGGCCCGATGGGGCAGTGTGTGCGTAACCTATGATATCTCCACAATCCAAATGCATCTTCACAAGCTTAGGGAACCGTATAAGGGTGCTCAACCCAAACGCCCTCTCTGAAGGTTTTGACCATAGCCTACAATCTCCTTCTACCTTAATCTTAATCTCTTCCAAATTAGGACAATCTTGAAGACCTGCAGCTGATAAAGGAGTCAAAAGCTCACCAACACCAATCCAAAGTGAGAGATATTGCAGCCGGTCCCATATTCGTTCGCCATATCCATTGCCATGGCCATTCTCTTCCACGTAAACACTATTAAGATCATAGGAGTACTTGCATCTTTTATTCCTGTTAAACATGAAATCGTCATCAACTGATCCAGATGCGTCCCCGAATCCAGCAGGATGGCTTGATGCCTCACCGCCATTGGCCTTATTGAGATCAAACCCGTATTCAACACAACCATCAAGATTTTCAATTTCTTCAACACTATCCCACACACAATCAATATGAAGCCTCTCGATACGTTCTTGTATCGGTTCCAATGCTTTCAACGAAGAAGACGCTCCAAGATTCTTGCAACAAGATATACTGACATCAACCAAACTTTTCCGGAGCAAAGAAGCTAGCGTTCTCATTCCTCTCATCGTGATCTTCTTACAATTTCGAATCTCAAACTTGGCCAATCTTGTACACCCTCTACCAATTGCAATCAAACCCATATCATCCAAATCACCCACATTCCTAATCGACAAAGATTGTAATTCCTGACAAAGCGCAACACCATCCAACTTTGACTCAATTGGCATAGAAATGCCATGAAATTGCCCCAACTTCAACAATTTCAACTTGGGACATTTCTTGTTCAGCACTTCCAAAGCAGGACCACTATCTCTAACATTATTAGAAACATCTAATACAAGCTCTTCAAGTAAAGGAAGACCCGAAAATACCTCAATCAAAGTTGAAACACTAATCTTCCCATCGTCGATACTAAACCCCTCTTCATCTAGATCACTCTCACTCCTGCAATTAGACAAAACAGACGTATCCACTAAATGAAGCACAGACAATTTGGGACAATTTTCAGCTACACATACCAAAGCCTCATCACCAACAAAACCAATGTACCTTGGATCAAACATACAGACAACCTTAAACTCTTTCAAATAAGGACAGCATTTAGTGATGACTCTAATCTCGTCCGTCTTAAAACCTTCCGAAAATGAAGCGTTTAAGAGATTTAATACAGTCATGTTACTCGCAACAACAGGATTCGATTCAAGGGCTGGTGGTAAATCCTCAGTCCAACAATAAAAAGTAGATAAGTCAAGCGAGGCCAGTTGCGAGCACCCCTGAAATAGTAAGTTGAACTCATCCCCACTAGCTAATTGCGGACGCTGGTGCCATCGGACAAGCTTGATATGCTTAAGCTGGGGCCACTGGATGGGCAAGAGCTGGAGCGCGTGTGGGTCACGCGCGTATACAGTGAGAGAACTGACTGAAGGAAATGCGTGGCGCAGAAGGCGTGCGATGAGGGTTGAATCGTCGTTATCTGCGGCGGCGCGTGGAGAGAGGAGGGAATGGCCCCAAGGAGAGAGGAGCGAGAGGTCGAGATGAGTAACGGATCGGAAGCAAGTGGGGAGCATGAAAAGGTCGTTCGTGTTGCCTCGGAGCGTGAGAGAAGTGCGGGTGGAACGTTCTAGGACGAGCCATTTATGGCAGACGAGCGCGGCGACGTTCCGGCTGCGGACGTCGGAGACGGCGGCGATTATGTTGGAAAGTATTACGTCGGGAAGGTCATTAAGAGTAGTGGGTCTAACTGAAGTTGCCATTGAAAAAAGCTTGTTGAAGAGTGAGAAATGGAGGATTATGGGTTTTTTGAAAATCAAAAAACTGATGGGTGAGTGGTGCTAAATTGGGCGGGGGGGGGGGGGGGAAGGTGTGGGATAGAGCAGGGTACTGGGTTGCAGGGAGTGGGACGATGAGAAGGACCCATGTGAGTGTCACGTGTGATTCATACCCGTTGGTCGTTGGGCGTTAAAACAAGTTAACACTCGTGATAGATGACTTTTAACTTCCCACGGTAATTTATAGATGAAAATTAAGTGGGCGTTTGGACATAACAATCGTAAAATTCCAAAAAAAGCGAAAAAAAAGTGAAAATAATATTTGAAAATTAAAATTTTGTTCGAAAATGAATCTAATTTTGGGTTGTGTTCGAATTTTTGTGAGTGATTTGAGTGAAAATTTTGAAAAATAATTTTTTGGAGTTTTAAATTCTAAAAAATTTCAAAATTAATATTCAAGTAAAAATTGAAAATTTTAAGGCCAAATATTGATTTTGAAAAAAGTAAAAATAATTCTTATGTCCAAACGGGCTTAAGACTTTCGCGAATGTACAGTAGTTGTGAATTCGACGCTCACTATCATTTTCTGAAAAAGATTGTCAGTTTTTAATTTGAATGAAGCTCGGTTAAACAAACGTCTACAATATCGAGTTAAATACATCTAAAATTATTTTTTATCATTAACTATAAATATGCAAAAATTATACAAAAGTGATACTACATATATATCATCTTAATTTATAAAGTAAAATCTACTTTACCTCATTAACATTTAAGGATTGTGAAATAATCCCCCTTCACCTTTTGAATGGAAATAATAACTCCGTTGACTCAAAAATTTCACCAAAAAATAACGATTAAAGGGATCGGGTTCATGGGTCGGATTGTCCTATATTGGCTTAAAAAGTTGGATTTTTATGTTTATTTTTTTTGGCTTTCAAATATTGTGTGCCATAATTGTTACTGTAAATATAATACTTGTCAGCTAAAACTATATTTGGTGTGACATAGCATAGTAAAGTGATATTTCTGTTACAAAATAAGAAAAAGTGACTTTGTTACACCATTTCCAACATTTGAGTGACCTCTCTGTCAAAAAATAAAGTAAAGCGACTGTCACGGAATTTTCATTAGTTGAGTGACTTTTTGTTCTAAGATTTAAAAAAAAATGATTTTTTTACACTATTTTTAATAGTTGATCACAGTGCGAAGCTAGGAATTTTCTCAAGCAGGGACGGATTTACATGGATCCAAGCGGTGTCACGGGACACTGCTTCGTCAAATTTTTTTACTATATATATATATATATGTATATAATAAGTAAAACAGAAATACAAGATAAAATCATAAAAGTGACACGACCTTCATTGAAACAACTCAATAGTCTAGCGGTTGATAACTTCAAGTTTGATGTGAGAGGTCTTGGGTTTGAACTCCCTGAGCTCCCTAAAATATTTTTTGAATATTATCGGGTGTTCAAAGTTGAAATAAGTAAAAAAAAAAAAATCCGACAAAGAGTGTTCAGTATATGTTATGTACCTCTAAAACCTAATATTTTACCTATATCCGCAGTGTAATTTTTCCACAAAGGGTGATCAGTTGACCACCCTAACCAAAGTGTGGCTTCGCCCCTGGTTGATTGGAAACAGCATCTCTTCCTTCATAAGGTAGGGGTACGGTCTGTGTACACACTATCCTTTCCAAATCTTACGTATTGAGTTTGTTGTTGTTATTATTTTCAATAGTTGAGTGACTCTTTAAGTAACGAGTTCGTCATTTTACAGTTCTTCACTTTGAACTGTTGGAGTAACCGAGTAACGATTATTCTTTTAACGACAATGAATTTACATGTATTTATTCTTTTTACGGTGAAAATTTGATAGTTGATGTTTATGAGACTTGATACAAAAGAGAGTACTTGTATTTTTCTACAAGGTGATACGCGTATTAGGAACTTTAAGATGGTAGTTAATTTGTAATACTACTTGTATTTTATCATTTCTTTTATGTTAGATAGACCCTTACATATCTAAATTGCTATTGTCTTGATACTAACTACTAAGTCACACAAAATAGTACTCGGTAAGTTTCAAATTAGATGAGGTATTTTTTTTTAATCTGTTCCAAAATAAATGATATATTTCTAAATTTGAAAATAATTTAACTTTAAATGCTTTATTTTACCCATTTTATTCTTAATGAGAAGTTTTTATAACCATCCAAATATCATGGCCCCATAAAGCTTTTATCCCTTAAGCTTTTAAGACCACAAGTTTCAAAAGCTTCCTTTATTTCTTTAAATTTCGTGCCGAATCAAACTATGTCATCTAAATTGAAACGGAGGGAGTAATACCTATAATTACAAAAATTGTAGCAGTATTTAAAATGTGAGGGGGGAAATGAAAGCGTGTCATGAATAGATTTTGAGATAGTGGAACTACGAAGGCCATTCGCCGCGGACGGTCGATGGCCTTTTAATGTAATGATCCACCTGGCATCTCCATATCCACACATGCATCAAGGGTGAAAATGAGGTCAAGGAGGAATTTTAAGTAATTTTTTTTGATTACTTATTGAATGTTTGATTTATACTCTAATTCGGATATATGCCGTGTAAGATTCATTAGAGAGGGAAATCTTTTCTATTAAAATTTTTTCACACCCAAAACTCGAACTCATCCAATCAAGGTGGAAAGTGTTGGAAATATCATGAAGATACACAAAAAGTTTGAGGTACGTCAAAGACACTGTTCTTAAGGATATTTTTTACCGATAAGGTATATCCGCAGGATTCGAAAGTGTCACGACCCAAAATCCACTAAGGGTCGTGATGGCGCCGGACACCATTGTCAGGCAAGCCAACACTAAATAACCAATAACTTCCCTTTTGAGATATTTCCGAATTCATTCCTTTTATACATTTAAACAATAAAGAATAAATTTCACTGAATAAATAATAATATCTTTTAACAATATCAAAATACTGACTAATCCCATAGATATCCCATAACCCGGTGTCACAAGTGCACGGGCAATTACTAAGAGAATCGAATAAAGTACAATCACTGTCCGGAATACAAATTGGACAGAAGTAAATACAATACGCTGAAAGAGACTATACTGGCTGCGGATCGCCTCGAGATATGCAGTTCACCTAGTCTCCGTATCATCCATGCTGCTACGCCCAGTAGGCCACTAGAAATACCTGTACCTGTGCAACAAAATGCACAGCAAGTGTAGCATGAGTACGAAAACAACGTGTACTCAGTAAGTATCCCGTCTAATCTCGAAGAAGTAGAGACGAGAGGTCGACTTCGACACTTACTAGTGGTCCAATAATGATACACCAATAATATAATAAATTGAGGATTTTTATAAGAATGGATGTAACTCAGTAGAATGAAGCAAGTAAACAATTCTTTCTTTTATAGGAAATTCTCAAATTCCTTTACATCATTTATACATTTATTCTCAAGCCGGGAAGAAACAATATCAACTTCAATAAATTTCAGGGCAAGCATTACAAGCATGCGCAAATCATGCCGAGGTGGTACGGTCCAATCCAACAATATTTAAACTATGCACTGCCAGAGGGTCGAATGACGCGAACCATAGATGCATCTATTATCCCGCTCGCGAATCATACATGCGACGCGGTCAAATATAAATAAACAATCACCCTGCTCGCGAATCATACATGCGACGCAGGTACACATAGAATTACATATTCAAATAGTCAACCATGACATTCATCAAGGAAATAATTATTCAAGGAGGTGTAAGTTCCCCCTTTTACAAGTCAAGAAAATGAAGTTTAACTCTTTTAGAAAATCGTTTGCCACTTCGATATGATTTAAGCATTTTTTTAAATTTGTCAACAAGGTTGCATTCATTACAAGTAAGCATGCTTTTGGGTCCTAAACTACCCGGACATAAGCATAATAGTAGCTACGCACTGACTCTCGTCACCTCGTGCGTACGTAGCCCCCACAAATAGAATCACATAACAATTTAACTCACCTATTGGGACAATTCCCTCTTACAAGGTTAGAAAGGAGACTCACCTCGCTTCGAAGCCTATATCCCAATTCAAGAACGCGCTCAAACCTCCAAATTGGAGCCGAACGATCCAAAACTATTCAAATGGGGTAAGAACTAGTCAATACATGCTAAAAAATTCATATTCTAATTGTTAAACCAATTTCCCAACCCTAAATACAAGGTTCCTAAAATTCATCCTCGGGCCCACGTGCCCGGATTCCGAAATTATTTTGAAGAAAGTTGTTACCCATAACTAAGGATCAAGAATATATGATTTTTACTCCATTCCCTAACCAATTTCGTGGTTAAATCATGTTTTTATCAAACTCTAGGTTTTTCATCTAAAACCTTTGAGTTTTCCTATTTTTCACATGTTAATCTACCCATAATCTATGTATTTAACTCATGTTGTGTAGAAATTACTTACCTTAAAGTGCTAGGTTGAAAACCCTCTTCCAAAAGCTCCAAAATCGCCCCAGAGATGAAAGGAAATGAGCTAAATGGTCTAAGTCTCGAAATTAATAGCTGTGCATAGGCCTCAGATGTCGCATTTGTGACATCTGGTTCGCAATTGCGACGGTCGCAAATGCGACAAAACCATCGCAATTGCGAAGATGGACCTCCCTTTCCAAGGTCGCAAATGCGAACCCTGAGCTCCTACTGCCTAGGTCGCAAATGCGACCAAGAGCTCGCAAATGCGAACCCTGCTGAGTTCGCAAATGCGACCTAATTATCGCAAATGCGAACTCTGCCTCAGGCCAAGCTCCTTCGCAAATGCAGGGTTCGCAAATGCGAACTATTTCTCGCATTTGCGAGACCTGCAACTGCTGCCAAAAACACCAGAAAATCTGGTGTGTTCCAACTCCTCCCGCACGTCCGAAACTCACCCGAGGCCCCCGGGACCCCGTCCAATCACACCACTCAGTCTCATAACATAACACGGACCTGCTCGAAGTCTCAAATCACGTCAAATAATGCTAAAACCATAAATCGCACTCCGATTCAAGATTATTGAACTTTAAGATTTCAAACTTCTACTTTCAATATTTAAACCTATCAAATCACGTCTGATTGACCTCAAATTTTGCACATAAGTCATATTCGACATTATGGACCTACTGCAACTTCCGAAATCGGAATCCGACCCCGATATCAAAAAGTCAACTCTCGGTCAAACTTCTCAAAAACCTTCAAATTTCTATCTTTAGCCAAATGACTCCAAAATGACCCACGGACCTCCGAATTCACTTCCGATCACGCTCCCAACATTAGAATCACCATACGGAGCTATTCCCAGACTCGGAATCCCAAGCGGACATCGATAACACTGAAATGCACTTCAACCCCAAACTTATGAAATTCTTCCAAAAATGCTAACTTCCACAATAGGTGCCGAAACGTTCCCGGATCTTCCAAAACCCGATCCGGACATACGCCCAAGTCCGAAATCATCGTACGAACCTGTTGGAATCTTCGAATCTCGATTCCGATGTCGTTTACTCAAAAATCCAACCTTAGTCAATTCTTTCAACTTAAAGCTTCCGAAATGAGAATTCTCTCTCCAAATTAACTCCGAACTTCCCGGAATTCAATTCCGACCACGCGTACAAGTCATAATACCTGAAGTGAAGCTACTCAGGGCTTCAAACCGCCGAACGACGTGCTAGAGCTCAAAACGACTGGCCGGGTCGTTACATTCTCTCCCACTTAAACATACGTTCGTCCTCGAATGTGCTGAGAACTGCACCGGAGTTGTCTGAAATCACTGTTTAACACCTTGAGCACCTACCTGTGCTACCACAGCTCAGTTGAGCACATTAACTCGATCAAATCTGAAGATATTCTCTTTTATTCAAACAAATAAGCTTAAAACCCAATTCCAACATCCGAAATTCTCCGCCAGGCCTGCTTCCAACATATGAACGGCGTATCAATCACTACACGAGGTACCAGAACATGACTGCATACCTTTGCTGAATTCTCACCATGCACCGCATCATTCACAGAACCATAATAACATTCTCTGATCATAATAACCAACATTGCCCGAATTTGATGCTCACAACGCACCTCATGATATATATAAGTCTTGTTCCAACTCTTACAATACTGCCACGACGGAAGAGACATGTAGAAATTCATAACCAACTGCCGGGTCAACAATTCATCGAGGCTACACTCCTGACAAGAACATTACCTCATTCTGAACCAAATAACGATCTTTGCTCTTTAATATACTTCATACAATCTGATTGTACTGATCCTAGATCCAATAACCTTGTTTCACCCAGTACGAACTACTCAGGCAACAAGTCACCCCTGACATGACCAAAAGTCCCATATGATGCCACAACGTGCCAATAGGCTACCAACTCGAACGCGATACATAAGGAAAATGAACTCTGGAAGGGACTACTCAAATCACGCAACTATTATGAACTTTCCTCAAAAAATGGGAAACAAAACACACAAAATAGAATATAAGGGACTGTAATTATCATCACACTATTGCGGCGTGCAACCCAATCCAAACAACATACCCATGGCGGCGTGCAACCCAATCCAAACAACATACGCATGGCGGCGTGCCACCCAATCCACACATAAAATTTACATAAGGAGATACACATCGAGCTAAATTGCTAATTACAATACAATACCGAATATCGGTCACAAGCACGCTAAGTGCATAATACCATCCCTGAGGGGACATATAGTGCCATAAGCTAACTAACTCAAGCCGATTCTGATCGTACCGAACTAGGCCAGTAATCTTTTCTAGGTCCATAATAACCCCTTTTTCCCATAACACACAAGAACAACCATCATAACCGAAGTAATCCTCCACAGTCCACAATCCAATAAATCGAGTTCCCTCCAGGCATAAATTCTCAAATTAACCATATCACCACAATCTTCATACTTGGTTTCATTCTCCAATCAATCAAGTGACTACATGCCACACTTATACAATCTTCCAGTGGGACACGCTCCCACGATCTTCCGTAACAGATAACAAGTCTGCACATCCATACTATCGGCCGCACCAACGCTGAAAAGCGATCAAGAATCCATAACCAGGATGCAAAGCCTCTTTCACAAAACACCGATCCCAGGTGACGTTGAAGACAATGCCTGCTTACTCTAAATATTCAAATACCTTTCATGCTCATACGAGCTTGTGACATCCTTGTCAACACCAAACCACAACCTTGATTCTCACTTTCAAATTTCATACCGCTCACTGCACCTAACATGCCAACATGCGATAGTACAAGAATTCTATCACAACTCATGAACCACTAACATGGTAAACACTTCCTCATATGGAAGCTTTTTACTTAACTCGTTCTGAGAGAACCATGGCAACACACGAGTGAATTATCACAACCGTAGAAGATGCAATTCTTCAAGTAGTGGCCTAAACCACCATAGCCCTTTCCGGGACCCGCCTACACATAGCAGGCCATAATACCAGAATACTTTCGAACAAAATCGATTACGACGGCCGACAAGCCTCACACGTACCATCAGAAATCACTTGCATAACTTAATCACGATGAAGGAATTGATCACTGCCACCAGCACGCCAATCCAACCATGGCTAACCAATCCAACCTCTTCCAGTTTATCCTTAATTGTCTTAGATAATAATAACTTCATTCAACACATAATGCACTCAACCCGAGTGGCCTTGTAACACAAGACCATACTGTCTCAAATCCCACGAACCACCTCATACCTTCCTTGTGCGCATATTCGCATCTCGACTGGTACATCCATTCTGATAATTCCTCTACGATTCTGAAGTCCCTTTCTCCCTTTCCTCCCAATGCTACACTGCAAGTCAAAACATCATAGGACATTCTGCCTCTTATCATAAGCTGTTTCACAAGCTCGATCCTTAAACATACTGCGGGCTTGAATCCTTAGGCACCGCATCTTTCCTTTGAATTCACTAGGACCGTTATTGAGAGTCACCCACTCTGACATGGTCCCGAATATAATCAATTGCAAGGCTCCGCTAGACCATGACCACCCTCTCAAAGAAGCACCCGGCCGAATCACCTTCCTTGCAACTCACTTCTACGCGAAGCATAATTCCTGAGCCTTCCCAAAGCCTGAACATGAATTGATGATGCCCACTATAGAACACATTCTTCAATTCCTTTGCTCAAATTACTACTGATGTTCTCTTTCCTTAGCCGAAATAACTTACCAATACGCCGATAACCCGAAACCTCACAAGAAGATAATCGTACAACCCAATCGTAGGCGGTGGGACTCTCCCACTTAGCTTGAAGCCACCATTACGCAACTCTGGAATCCAACAAGATTCTTTCTTTATTGCGGATATGATCTAGCACAACCAACCCGCCAAGCTCCTCGAAATCTTTCTGTAAACCATTTATGAATACTCTGAATCATTAACCACATTCACATGTTCGACCCCCTTACCAGATAGCCAGTAGGATTCTTCGCAGAAGCTTCGCCAACCACGCGACTGCCGAGCTGCTCACAGGAGATAACCCACCCGTGGAGACTACACGCCGACATCTTCCAACGTCGCTGCACGGGGTACAATTACTACGACATCAATGACCCATCCTGAACCCGTGCTCATCCACCAGCTGCACAAGTCCATTCACTCCTCGTGGACATTAAATAAATGTGCGACAATATCTTTCAATTCAAAGTTATGTTGTATCCTTCTTCATATCAAGCAGCTCCTTTTCCGTCATATCAAATCTTCCGCCGTTATGCTAGCCAATATTTCAAATTAAGCTCGTAGACCCAATCACCGTCCACTAAAAATTCCCAAATTACTCCAAACTTTCCTCAAGGGTGTAGTTATCCTGCTACTGAATCCACGTGCTGCTCTGCCACTCTCCCACTTTGGCCAAACCCTCTTCTTTAAGCAACTATTCGACTTCCGCTTCTTACACTTGGCCTTCTAGAAATTTAACCACCGCGTGACACTTTCCACATGTCCTTCCTCATCCTTGGCTGCTCAGCTGATGCCTTAGATCACAACCTAATTCAGTAGCGCTTGAATCAATAGACCGTTACTAACTTTTAAGCCTTTTCGAAGATCATCTTTCTCGAGCCGTCAGCATTAGAAATACACATTCAATCCTGAACCACCGCACCCTGCGATCTCTAACAGCCGCTTCTCCAATACTATCTTACAATATCCTACCCCAAAGGCGAATTGTAGAAGGTCTTAACACCGGCGAACTTAGTGTATTCAACAAGGACAACGGCACCTCATCACAGATGAAGATTCCACCACGCTCGCAAATACCAAGCCTTGTTACTCCATCAACCCAATTCTGAACATTCTTAGCCCGATTGCCTTCCCGCGCCGAAAATAAAACACCGAATCTCTGAATCATGCACCGAGTAAACCTCCCTTCAGGTCATTCACTGCCCCAACACGTAGACACGCATCCCACCATCAAATCAATACCGCGCGACAACCGTTCATAATCATCATGGCAACTTGTGCCTAGCCTCAGAGCTCTCTGAAGTATGACTATTGAGCTGAAATGACAGAATATCTTTCCACAATGCGACGACAATAGTCAAATCAACTACACCGGGAAAAGCATCCCGCACCACCTCTGTAGTAGCTTTAAAATTTCTCAATTCTTGATTTATAATAAGCGCTTCGCGTCGCACAAGATCGATTGGGAAGGAAACAAAGGCATAAGCCTCAAAGGAATCAAATTGCACGATGAGGAAATCAAGAAGGGAAGTGCTCCTAACAGCCCTGTAGCCTCCCGAAGATAAGTACAGACGTCTCCGTACGGATCCACGAGACTCTACTAGACTTGTTCATGACTCGTGAGACCTAAGGGTACCTAGTGCTCTGATACCATGTTGTCACAACCCAAAATCCACTAAGGGTCGTGATGGCGCCGGACACCATTGTCAGGCAAGCCAACACTAAATAACCAGTAACTTCCCTTTTGAGATATTTCCGAATTCACTCCTTTTATACATTGAAACAATAAAGAATAAATTTCACTGAATAAATAATAATATCATTTAACAATATCAAAATACTGACTAATCCCATAGACATCCCAAAACCCGGTGTCACAAGTGCATGAGCAATTACTAAGAGAATACAATCACTGTTCAGAATACAAATTGGACAGAAGTAAATACAATACGCTGAAAGAGACTATACTGGCTGCGGATCGCCTCGAGAAATGCAGCTCACCTAGTCTCCGTATCATCCATGCTGCTACGCCCAGTAGGCCACTAGAAATACCTATACTTGTGCAACAAAATGCACAGCAAGTGTAGCATGAGTACGAAAACAACGTGTACTCAGTAAGTATCCCGTCTAATCTCGAAGAAGTAGAGACGAGAGGTCGACTTCGACACTTACTAGTGGTCCAATAATGATACACCAGTAATATAATAAATTGAGGAATTTTATAAAAATGGATGTAACTCAGTAGAATGAAGCAAGTAAATAATTCTTTCTTTTATAGGAAATTTCCATATTCCTTTACATCATTTATACATTTATTCTCAAGCCGGGAAAAAACAATATCAACTTCAATAAATTTCAGGGAAAGCATTACAAGCATGCGCAAATCATGCCGAGGTCGTACAGCCCGATCCAACAATATTTGAATTGTGCACTGCCAGAGGGTCGAATGGCATGAATCATAGATGCATCTATTACCCCGCTCGCGAATCATACATCCGACGCGGTCAAATATAAATAAACAATTACCCTGCTCGCGAATCATACATGCGACGCAGGTACACATAGAATTACATATTCAAACAGTCAACCATGACATTCATCAAGGAAATAATTATTCAAGGAGGTGTAAGTTCCCCTTTTTACAAGTCAAGAAAATGAAGTTTAACTCTTTTAGAAAATCGCTTGCCACTTCGATATGATTTAAGCATTTTTTTTTTAAATTTGTCAACAAGGTTGCATTCATTACAAGTAAGCATGCTTTTGGGTCCTAAACTACCCGGACATAGGCATAACAGTAGCTATGCACACCTCGTGCGTATGTAGCCCCCACAAATAGGAGCACATATCAATTAACTCACCTATGGAGACAATTCCCTCTTACAAGGTTAGAAATGAGACTCACCTCGCTCCGAAACCTATATCCCAATTCAAGAACGCGCTCAAACCTCCAAATTGGAGCCGAAAGATCCAAAACTATTCAAATGGGGTAAGAACTAGTCAATACATGCTCAAAAGTTCATATTCTAATTATTAAACCAATTTTCCAACCCTAAATGCAAGGTTCCTAAAATTCATCCCCGGGCCCACGTGCCCGGGTTCCGGAATTTTTTTGAAGAAAGTTGTTACCCATAACCTAAGGATCAAGAATATATGATTTTTACTCCATTCCCTAACCAATTTTGTGGTTAAATCTTGTTTTTATCAAACTCTAGGTTTTTCATCTAAAACCCTTGATTTTCCCTAATTTTTACATGTTAATCTACCCATAATCTATGTATTTAACTCATGTTGTGTAGAAATTACTTACCTAAAAGTGCTAGGTTGAAAACCCTCTTCCAAAAGCTCCAAAATCGCCCAAGAGATGAAAGGAAATGAGCTAAATGGTCTATCTTCGCAATTGCGATGGTTTTGTCGCATTTGCGACATCTGGTTCGCAATTGCCAAGGTCGCAAATGCGGCCAATATATCGCAAATGCGAACCCTGAGCTCCTACTGCCTAGGTCGCAAATGCGACCAAGAGCTCGCAAATACGAACCCTGCTGAGTTCGCAAATGCGACCAAATTATCGCGAATGCGAACTCTGCCTCAGGCCAGGCTCCTTCGCAAATGCGAAGCCTCACTCGCAAATGCGGGATTCGCAAATGCGAACTATTTCTCGCATTTGCGAGACCTGCAACTGCTCCCAAAAACACCCAAAAATCTGGTGTGTTCCAACTCCTCCCGCACGTCCGAAACTCACCCAAGGCCCCCGGGACCCCGTCCAATCACACCACTCAGTCCCATAACATAACACGGACCTGCTCGAAGTCTCAAATCATGTCAAACAACGCTAAAACCATAAATCGCACTCCGATTCAAGATTATTGAACTTTAAGATTTCAAACTTCTACTTTCAATATTTAAACCTATCAAATCACGTCCGATTGACCTCAAACTTTGCACACAAGTCATATTCGACATTACGGACCTACTCCAACTTTCGGAACCGGAATCCGACACCGATATCAAAAAGTCAACTCTCGATCAAACTTCTCAAAAACCTTCAAATTTCCATCTTTAGCCAAATGACTCCAAAATGACCCACGGACCTCCGAATTCACTTCTGATCGCGCTCCCAACACCAGAATCACCACATGAAGCTATTCCCAGATTCGGAATCCCAAACGGACATCGATAACACTGAAATGCACTTCAACCCAAACTTATGAAATTCTTCCAAAAATGCTAACTTCCACAATAGGTGCCGGAACGTTCCCGGGTCTTCCAAAACCCGATCCGGAAATACGCCCAAGTCCGAAATCATCGTACGAACCTGTTGGAACCTTCGAATCCCGATTTCGAGGTCGTTTACTCAAAAATTCAACCTTAGTCAATTCTTTCAACTTAAAGCTTCCGAAATGAGAATTCTCTCTCCAAATCAACTCCGAACTTCCCGGAATTCAATTCCGACCACGCGTACAAGTCATAATACCTGAAGTGAAGCTATTCAGGGCTTCAAACCGCTGAACGACGTGCTAGAGCTCAAAACGACCGGTCGGGTCGTTACAGAAAGAGCTCACCTGACATAAACCAAGTAATCTCAAGTAATAGGGCTGATTAATTATCATAAATAAGCAATGCTTACAATTTTGGAATTAGGCACAATTAATCTCAAATAAATTCGGATTAGGCCTTATATATATCTCGCGCCGCAAGAAGAAAGTACACCAACTTCTCCTCTAGACACATTTCTCACGTGTGCGAGTCACTTTCTTTTACTAGCTCTTTACAAGATCAACAAAAGATAACTCATTATAAAGTAAAAAAATAGCTATTCCTAATTCACGAAGGACAACTTCCTTTTGAGATACTACATAAAAAAAATCCTATCCATCTACCACATTGATGGTTTGTATGGTTTAATTTTTGTTAATAAAAGTAAACTGTAGTGCTTTATTGGCACAATTATGCGTGCATTGGAACTCCTATTCTAACACTACAAAAAGTTAAGCTCTAGATGATCAGGATAGAAGGAAGATATAAAAAAAAAAAAAAAAAAAAGAAGTGTCACTTCCTTTTGTGGATATATATAAGTTGATAAGACAAAGCAATATATTGTGAGATGTTACCAACTATCCTAAATGCTTCTTTTTCTTCTTTATTTTAAAAGAATAAAGAAAAGCTTTTGGGATTATCATATCCTAAATGGTTAGAAAATATGTTCTTGAGAGAAGTGAGTTTATGAATAGGAGAGAGAAAAAGAGAAAAATAAATTCATTTAGTTTGTTTGAGAAAAGAATACCGTATTCTGTATATTGTAAGTTCTTAATTCAAAAAAAAAAAAAAATCAATTTTTTATTTTTTGTAAAAATGATATAATATATTTAAGACAATAGTAAAATTTAAAGAATTTGATATGCTATGCACACTAGTAGTTTGAGACAGCAAGATTGGAAGATTCTTTTATATTATTTAATTCAGTGTGTTAATTCAAGTAAGACACTATAAAATTAAATGGAGGGGTAATAAAGCATTATCTACATTGTCGAGTTGGGACATATTTCAAAAAGCTACGAAACCTTATCCCAAAGTATTCGTTGTGGATTAGATTTGTTGGTATATTTTGGGGCCCTTAAAAGATTGTCGTTCTTTGTGGATAACAACATTTTTTCTGATTAGGTATGTCCGAAATTCAGTGCTTTTAACTTGGAGTAACCTATCACTGCACATTTTACAATGACATGAATGTGCAAGAGTTGTCTAGTTTGGATGGGCTGATATGTGCCATTCTCGTACTACCACCTGTCCCTATTCCCTTCCCCAGACTACATCATTCCAGAGTTTATAGAGATAATGAGTCAGCCAGATTTGACTTTTACTTAGTTGGTAGGATAGATAAGATTTGGCACGAAGTATTCCGCGTTCATGCATAATTTGATAAAGAATCGCACCTTAAAAGAGTAAGATGTAGACAACCAGCATACCGATTGTGACTTTTACTTAGTTGGTAGGATAGAGAAGATTTAATTTGTCTATGTGTACAGCCCGCTGCACAAAGCATCATACATTCACGCAGGGTCCTGGGAAGGACTGCACCCTAAGGGATGAAATATAGACAACCTACGTACCTATTTTGACTTTTACTTAGCCACTACTAAAAAAAAGTGGAAATTCGTCCACCAAAACCGACCGAAATCGGTTGGAAATTGATAAAAATCGATCGATTTCCGACCGATTTTAATTAGTCGGGGATTCGATGGTCGCTAACGTGTACCGACCGAAAACGGTCGAAGATTTCCGACCGAAGTCGGTCGGAAATTTCAAAGCGTTGACTGACTGTCAAACATCACTTTCCGACCGAATTCGATCGGTAACCATTAAAATATTTTTTTTTAATTTTCAAATACCGACCGAAATCGGTCGGAATTTTAAAAAAATAAAAATATAAATTCATAGTTTTCGACCGAATTCAGTCGAAAATTTCAAAACACTAGGGAATTTATTTGAATTTCCGACCGAATTCGGTCGAAAATTATGAATTTCTGGGCAAAAAAAATTAATTTTCGACCGATTTCGGTCCGAAATCTGGGTAAAAACTGGGCAGAAAATGCCTGCTTTTAAGCTACACCACCTGCCAATTACAACCAATATCCATCCTATAATGGCAGCATTACATTGTTGCATTCAACCATAATTAATCAACAACAATTAACTAACTAACAACAACAACAATAATTAACTAACAAAAAAAATTAACTAACACTAACAACCATTATATAACAACAACTAATAACAACACAACAACAACGGCAACCACAACAACAACGGCACAAATGTTCAATAACAAAATAATATCAATAATACAATCATCATTTAAAACTAGTCTGAACTAAAAAATAGTCAAGTACAATACTTTGTTTAGCAATACACACCATTCACTGAGTGTTTTATATAGCATCATCTCCATCCTCACTCCTAGAACCTTCATCGCCAGCATGGTTCGAAGGATCACAACGAGAAGGATTAGTACATGGGGAAGGCTCACGAGACCGGGGAATGGGGAAAGCACCACTAGCAAGAAGATTGACCAGCTGACCTTGAAGGAGATTAAATTGTTCGTCCCTCCTTTCTAGCTGAACTTGAAGGGTACCAAATTGTTCATCTCTCTTTTGTTCTCTAGCCTTTGTCTCTTCAAGCTTTGCTGTCAGCTTTGCGATCTTCTCTTCCATAGATGAGATAGTCGACCTATCAATTGTCTCGCCTTGGGCGGAAGTCCCTATACCTTGCAATCCAACCCTGTAGCGCCGAAATGATTTCTCTGGAAGGCCGTATGCTATCCCCTATTTAGGACCACCGACAACATCCAACCATATCCTCTGCGCTTCTTCGTCTGAAAGGGGTGGTCGCTCGCCTTGCTCATTCGGTGGTAAGCTCTGAGTGAACTCCTCCACATTAGCGACCCTTTATTTAGAAGATAGTTAATCCGCCCGGTCCTCGACCCATCTACTTGGATCTGTCGGTGCCTTCTTCTTCTGGATGTGAGTCTCCATGAAGAATTCATCATGAGTCATCTTCCTCCCATATTTTTTTTTCTTACAAATATAATAAAACGTGTTAACTAAATTAACATATATAAATATAGTTCAATAAAAATAGATGTAAATATTTTAAGGAATTACCAGTAGTCTCCTCGTAGCCCCCATGCTCCTTGCACCCATACAGTGCAAGGAGCCACCCTTCTCAAATGCTCGGGCCTTCTTTTCCAGTTCATTCTTCTTCTCTAATTTCTCGGTGGTCTGCAGATCCTCCCATAAATGCGGTAGTACCCCTGAAGGCTTCTTGTTCATCTTTCGAACGGAGCAGAAGGAATCAGATAGTCTCTTACGCTATTTATACTCCCAATTTGCACAAATTTCACGGTTATACCGGTCCTCCCAAGCACACTTAGTCTGCAAATAAAGTATGTAATGTTAGATGAAAATATTGTTAATATAATGCTTAAATAGATAAGAATTGTATTAAAACCTTAAATTCGTTGAATATTTGTTGCACGAGATCCAGTGGAAAGTCACTCCAAGTCGAATAGGGTGCACTATACAACCGGCCAAGAATTTCTGTAATTGTCTTTGAAACCCGATTAAGGGACGAAATGTAGACAACATACGTGCCTATTTTGACTTTTACTTAGTAGGTAGGATAGATAAGATTTGTCTATATCATATACCGATTTTGAGCACTAATGAGAATAAAAAAAATTCTAATATGAAGTGCTTTTATGTTTAACGATCCTTATGATATGATGCAACTCCGAATTAGTTGAGATCTTAAAGTGGATATCAAACACTTGATGAGATAGTTAATATATTTACGTAGCACTTGATGCTAATTTTAAGTGTTAATCTATATAATTGATCTTGTTTTACCTTTGCAGTTCTACACTCACAAAAACACATTTAAAAATAAATAAATACTTGTGACGATTTTGTTACAAAATTCATTAATATGGATAACATAGTAATTCACACAACACACATTTTATGATACAAATGCAATATTGTTGTAAAACCTATAGTAATTGTGGATGCCCACTACTCCCATTACTTTCACCCATAATGTAAATAATCTCCCACTATTCATCACTATTATGATTGTAACTCCCACACCTCCATAACCCCTCCCCATGATCTTCCCCCATGATCTCAATTGTTAATGTCATGTTTAAGACAATCCTTTTGTAACCTTCTATGTAATACTATAAATAGAGGCATGAAATGTGATATGGGAGACACTTGAATACTTGATGAAATAAGAAAGTTATCTCTTCTTCTTTTATTCTATTACTTATCTTCTTGTTTTATATTGTTACTTTGAGCTACATTTCTTAACACGTTATCAGCACGAAGTTGAGCTCTTTTCGTTGTTCAGTTTTCACTATGTCGAATTTGTCAAAGCTTGAGTTTGTGGCACTTGACATTTCTGGAAAGAATTATCTATCATGGGTTCTTGATGCTGAGATTCACTTAGCCGCTAAAGGCCTTGGTGACACCATTACTCATGGTAATGAGGCATCAAGCCATGACAAAGCGAAGGCTATGATTTTTCCCTCGTCATCATTTGGATGAAGGTCTGAAGGTTGAATATTTGACAGTGAAGGATCCACTTGAATTGTGGACTGGCCTGAAGAAAAGGTATGATCACCTTAAGGCTACGGTATTGCCAAGGGCTCGATATGAGTGGATGCACTTACGGTTGCAAGATTTTAAGACCGTAAGTGAGTATAACTCTACTGTATTTTGAATAACTTCCCAATTGAAATTATGCGGAGATATTATGAATGATGAGGATTTGTTGAAAAAGACACTTAGGACTTTTCATGCCTCAAATATGGTATTACATCAGCAATACTATGAAAGGAGATTTAAACAGTATTCTGAATTGATCTCATGTCTTCTGGTGGCTGAGCAACATAATACCCTTTTGCTGAAAAATCATGAAGCCCGTCCCACAGGGTCAACTCCACTTCCTGAAGTGAATATGGTAGCGAGACGTGATAAGTCTGGAAAAAGACAGAATAATTATCACGGTCATATGAATGTACGTGAGCTTGGCAATGGCAAGAGACAATATAATAATTGTCATCGTGGTGGTTATGGCAAATGAGAGAACAATATGGGTTCTCAAAACAATCCTTCAACAGGCAAAAACGGTAACTGCCATCGCTGTGGCATGAACGATTATTAAAAAATTAAATGCCGTGCACCTGAGCATTTTGTCAGGCTTTATCATAACTCCATCAAAAGAAAGGCAAATAATGTTGGAGCACCTTCTGCTAATGCCCCAGTGGAGTCTCACTTGACCTTTAAAAAGGATTTTGAGGCAGGGCCTTCAAACAAAAATGATGACAATGCCGAGGCAAATCTTGCTTTGAATGATGATGATTTTGAAGGCCTCGATGATCATACTCATTTGGAGTTGAAGACTTCTTTGGAGATCAAAAATAAAGTTTGATCATTTTACTGGGGTGCAATTATGTTGTTATTTTTATTTTCAGTATTTTTTTGTCTCGTTCTAAAGTTGTTTTTATTTTCAAGTAGTACTTAAGTTGTCTTATGTTGTTGTTAGTTTTTTCATATTTCTCATGGTGTACTTTTAGTTTTTTTGAAGAATATAAGATTTTCCAGTCTTCAATTGGATCCAAGATGAGTAATGAAGATTTATGCCTTTTGAATAGTGCTACAACTCACACAATATTAAGAGAAAAGAAATTTTCTCTTATTTGGTTATAAAAAGGCCTATGTTAATACAATATCTGGTAGTACAAAGTTAATTGAGGGCTCTGGAAGAGCGGCCTTATTATTACCTGGAGGAACGATATTAACTATTAATAATGTATTATTGTAGTATGTCTCAAAGAAACTTGTTGAGTTTCAAAGCTATTCGCCAAAATGACTACCATGTTGAGACCTTTAATGACAGAAAGAATGAATACCTTTATATTACTACAATAAAATTGGGGAAAACATGTGTGCACAAAAAATTACCCATATTTTCTTCTGGGTTGTACCACACAAACATCGGTGTGGTTGAATCACATAACATAGTAAACAAAACGTTTACTATTTCTAATGATTTTATCGTTTGGCATGACCGGTTGGGTCATCCCTGTAACGACCCGGTCGGTCATTTTAAGAATTAACGCCCCCATCCCCTATTAACTGCTTTCCCCGTGTTTATTTCCGCTATTGTGAGTTGCCGGGAGATTTCGTTTGGAGTTTCGGAGAGTTTTGGGACACTTAGTCCCAAAATGAGGGTTTAAGCATTTAAATTTGGACCGTAGTTAGAGCAGTGTGAAGACGATCTTGGAATGAAATTCCGTTGGTTCCGTTAGCTCCGTTGGGTGATTTTGGGCTTAGGGGCGTGTTCGGATTGTGTTTTGGAGGTCCGTAGTTTAATTAGGCTTGAAATACCGAAAGTCGAATTTTTGAAGTTTCCGATTCGATGGTGAGATTTTGATATCGGGGTCGGAATGGAATTTCGGAAGTTGGAGTAGGTCCGTTGTGTCATTTGGGACGTGTGTGCAAAATTTCAGGTAATTCGGACGAGGTTTGATAGGCTTTTTGATCGAAAGCGGAAATTGGAAGTTTTGGAAATCCTTAGGCTTGGATTGGAGAGTGATTTGTGGTTTTAGCGTTGTTTGGTGTGATTCCTGGGTTGGAATAAGTTTGTATGATTTTTTAAGATTGGTTGTCATGTTTGGTTGAGGTCCCGGGGGCCCCGGGTGAGTTTCGGGTGCTTAACGGAAGTTGAATTGGGCTTAGGAGAAATTTGAAGGTTGCTAATTCTGTCATAACCGCACCTGCGATTGGGGGACCGCATGCGCGTGATCGCAGAAGCGATTGAGGAGCCGCAGATGCAGCTATGCGCTTGGAAACCAGATTCCGAAGCACCTGCGAGACCGCAGGTGCGGTAGAAGAAGCGCATGTGCGGCTTAGGTGTTATAAGTGAAATTTCGCAGGTGCGCACCTGGGACCGCAAGTGCGGGTCTGCAGGTGCGAGGAAATGGCCGCAGGTGCGGAAATCCTGGGCCAGAACCTATATAAAGGTTCAGTCGCGATTTTGCCCATTTTCTTCACCATTTTCATTGGGATTTTTGAGCTTTTGGGAGGTTTTTGAGAGAGGATTCAAGAGAGCTTCAAGGAGGTAAGTTTTTTGAACTCAAACTCGTTATTATTGTATTTTCTACTGAATTATGGGAAATAAGGGTTAAATTTGGGGGTTTAGGGTTTGAAATTGGAGACTTGGAATTGGGGATTTGAGGGGTTGTTTGTGGTCCGATTTTTGTGTATTTGGTATGGAGATCCCCTGCGCGTTATGAGTTGGACTACGGGACGACACCCGGGAGATCCACTGGATATTTATATTTGGGGACTACAGAACGGTATCCTGGGAGATCCCCGGTTGTTATCTCTGTGTTGAGCTGTATTCCTTCTGTGATTATTTTGTCTCTGTTGTAGTTGTTACTACTCTTATTACCCTGTGTTACTTTAATACTACTTCTTTTCCTTATATATTATTGTATATGACCGTTAGGGACCTGACCTTCCTCGTCACTACTCGATCGAGGTTAGGCTTGGCACTTACTGTGTACCGATGTGGTGTACTCATGCCCTTTCCTGCACATGTTTTTTGTGTGCAGATCCAGGTACTTCGACTCAGCCCTACTACCCTTGAGGCGAGGGGATTCTCTAGAGACTTCGAGGTATATCTGCCGCGTCCGCAGACCGAGGAGTCCCTTTCCATTCTCTCTTGTAGTGATAGACCTTCTATCTTTTCTTTTGATTTAGACATTCCGGAGTTAGAGCATTTTGTCGTATTCATAGCTTGTGATTCATGGGATTCCGGGTTTTGGGAGTTTTTCGGTTTTGAGATCTTGTATTGTATATGCGGAGCGGCGTCTTAAACACTTTTATAATTGTTATCGTCGGTTTTTATTAGTTTTCCGCATTTGTTTCTTTTTTCCCGAAATTGTTAGGCTTGCCTAGTCGTAGGGACTAAGTGCTGTCACGACATGTTCACGGGAGGGCGAACTTGGGTCGTGACAAGTTGGTATCAGAGCTCTAGGTTCATGAATCACAAGCCGGTTTATTAGAGTCTCACGGATCGGTATGGAGACGTCTGTACTTATCTACGAGAGGCTATGTAACCGTTAGTAAAATTCCACTTCATTTGATTTCCTTGTCGTGCGAGATTTTTGACATCACAATCCTAAACCTCTGTTTTCCATTCTCTCACAGATGGTGAGGACACGTGTTACTAGAGGTGACCAGATACCCGCGCCCCCTGCGAGAGCCGTCAGAGGTCTGGGTCGGGGCCGGGGTAGAGGCCGAGGACGCGCACGCGGTGCAGCCAGAGCACCCGCGCGAGCTGCTACAGAGGAGCCACCAGCAGTTCCAATTGGAGCCCAGGAGCCTGATACGCCTACTGCTACTACTCCAGCACTTCAGGAGACCTTAACACAGTTCCTGAGCATGTTTGGTACATTGGTTCAGGCGGGATTAATTCAGGTTGTACCAACTACTTCACAGATCGGGGGAGGGACCCAGACTCCCGCCGTCCCTACTCCGGAGCATCGAGTTCACATTGGTCAGGTTCCAGGTGTCATCGCGACACAGCCTGTGGTCCCAGTTCAGTGGGTGGTGAGGATCTCTCGCCGAGTAGAGGACAGACGAGGTCAGGAGAGAGAGTATAGGGAGGCGAGGAGACCTCGTAGACCGGAGAGATCCACTGGCCCTTATTTTGGAGGAAGAGTACGGCATGGTAGAGGTTTTGTGGGTCAGCCAGCTCAGTTTGCGTTTCAGGCTTCGCACAGTGTTTTAGGTGTTTTGGGGTCTCAGATACCCGTACCGCACAGTTCCCACTGCCACGTCAACCGCGAGGTTGTTTTGAGTGTGGCGACATACGCCATATGGTGAGGTATTGCCCTAGACTAGGGAGGGGTGCGCCTCCACAGACTTCTCAGCCACAGCGTGCTCCGCAGAGTTCCCAGGCTATGATTTCAGCACCAGTTGCTACCCCACCTGCCCCGCTGCTAGAGGTAGAGGTCGGGGAGGTGGAGGTCGCCTTAGAGGGGGAGACCAGGCCAGATACTATGCCCTTCCTGCCCGCACTGAGGCTGTCGCCTCCGATTCTGTCATCACAGGTATTATCCTGGTCTGTCATAGAGATGCATCGGTTTTATTCGATCCAGGCTCCACTTATTCTTATGTGTCCTCTTATTTTGCACCGCATTAGGGTGTATCTCAGGATTCTTTGAGTTCTCCTGTTTATGTTTTAACTCCTATTGGAGATTCTCTTGTTGTGGATCGCGTTTATCGGTCGTGTTTGATTGCTCTTAGCGGTTTTGAGACCAGAGCCGATTTGTTATTGCTCAGCATGGTAGACTTTGATGTTATTCTGGGCATGGACTGGTTGTCGCCCCATTATGCTATTCTTGACTATCACACGAAAATCGTGACGCTGGCTATGCCAGGTGTACCGCGAGTAGAGTGAAGGGGTACCTTAGATCATACATCCAGTAGAGTTATTTCATTCCTTAAGGCTCATCGTATGGTTGAGAAGGGGTGTGACGCGTATCTAGCTTATGTGAGAGATGTCAGTATTGATACCCCTGCAGTTGGTTCAGTCCCAGTAGTACGGGATTTCTCTGATGTGTTTCCAGCTGATCTTCCGGGCATGCTGCCCGATAGAGATATTGATTTTGCCATTGATCTGTTGCCGGGCACTCAGCCCATTTCTATTCCTCCGTACCATATGGCTCCTCCTGAATTGAAGGAGTTAAAGGAGCAGTTACAGGAATTGCCTGATAAGGGTTTCATTCGGCCCAGTGTATCACCTTGGGGTGCTCCTGTCTTGTTTGTGAAGAAAAAGGATGGTTCTATGCGTATGTGTATTGATTATCGCCAGTTGAAGAAGGTTACAGTGAAGAACCGTTATCCTTTGCCTCGTATTGATGACCTGTTTGATCAGTTACAGGGTGCTCGTGTGTTTTCTATGATTGACTTGCATTCAGGCTATCAATAGTTGAAGATTCGGGAGCCAGATATCCCGAAGACTGCCTTCAGGATTCGGTATGGTCATTAC
Source organism: Nicotiana attenuata (assembly GCF_001879085.1). Classification (NCBI taxonomy): domain Eukaryota; kingdom Viridiplantae; phylum Streptophyta; class Magnoliopsida; order Solanales; family Solanaceae; genus Nicotiana; species Nicotiana attenuata. Next base: position 405,691 of record NW_017670425.1, read on the forward strand.
GAGTTCCTTGTTATGTCATTTGGGCTGACCAATGCCCCAGCAGCCTTCATGCATTTGATGCATGGTGTATTCCGGCCATATCTTGACTCTTTCGTCATTGTCCTTATTGATGACATTCTGGTATACTCTCGGAGTCGGGAAGATCATGAGCAGCATATGAGGACAGTGCTTCAGATTTTGAGAGAGAAGAAGTTATATGCCAAGTTCTCGAAATGTGAGTTTTGGTCGGATTCCGTGGCATTCTTGGGTCACGTGGTGTCTAGTGAGGGGATAAAGGCTGATCCAAAGAAAATGGAAGCAGTACAGAGTTGGCCCAGACCATCCTCAGCTACAAAGATCCGTAGTTTTCTTCGCTTGGCGGGTATTACCATCGATTTGTTGAGGGATTTTCATCCATTGCAGCACCTATGACCAGACTGACCCAGAAGGGTGCTCCGTTCCAGTGGACGGAAGAGTGTGAGGAGAGCTTTCAGAAGCTCAAGACAGCTTTGACCACAGCTCCAGTTTTGATATTGCCAATCGGTTTGGGATCTTATACTGTCTATTGTGATGCCTCGAGGATTGGCCTTGGAGCGGTATTGATGCAGGACGGTAGGGTGATTGCCTACGCGTCCAGACAGTTGAAAGTGCATGAGAAGAATTATCCTGTCCATGATCTTGAGTTAGCTGCTATTGTTCACGCCTTGAAGATCTGGCATCATTATTTGTACGGTGTGCTTTGTGAGATTTATACTGATCATCGGAGTTTGCAGCATTTGTTCAAGTAGAAGGATCTTAATTTGCGCCAGAGAAGGTGGTTAGAGCTGCTGAAGGACTATGACATCACTATCTTGTATGACCCGGGCAGGGCCAATGTGGTGGCCGATGCTTCGAGTCTCCTGGCGGAGAGTTTGAGGAGTTTGGCTTATCTACCAGCAGCGGAGAGGCCCATGGCGATAGATGTTCAGGCCTTAGCCAGCCAGTTTGTGAGATTGGATCTTTCGGAGCCCAGCCGGGTCCTTGCTTGCGTGGTTTCTCAGTCTTCCTTGTTTGATCGTATCCGGGAGCATCAGTTTGATGACCCTCATTTGCTTGTCCTCAAGGACAAAGTTTTGCGAGGTGATGCAAGAGAGGTTACCATTGGTGATGACGGGTATTGAGGATGCAGGGTCGGATTTGTGGACCCAATATTGATGGGCTTCGAGAGTTGATTCTAGAGGAGGCCCATGGTTCGCGTTATTCCATCTATCTGGTTGCCGCAAAGATGTACTAGGAATTGAGGCAGTACTATTGGTGGAGGTGGATGAAGAAAGATATAGTTGGTTTGTACCTCGGTGCCTCAATTGTCAGCAGGTAAAGTATGAACACCAGAGGCCGGGTGGGTTACTTCAGCAGATAGAGATTCCGGAGTGGAAGTGGGAGCGGATCACCATGGACTTCGTAGTTGGGCTCCCACGGACTTTGAGGAAGTCCGATGTCATTTGGGTGATTGTGGATCGGCTGACCAAGTCCGCTCACCTAATTCCTATGTGTACCACCTATTCTTCGAAGCGGTTGGCGGAGATTTATATTCGGGAGATTGTCCGTCTGCATGGTATTCCAGTTTTCATCATTTTAGATAGAGGTACTCAGTCATCATGAGTTGGGCACTCGGGTGGAGTTGAGCATAGCATTTCACCCCCAGACAGACGGAAAGTCCGAGCGCACTATTCAGATTCTTGAGGATATGCTTCGTGCGTGTGTGATGGAGTTTGGAGGTTCTTGAGATCAGTTCTTGCCACTGGCTGAGTTTGCTTACAACAGCAGCTATCAGTCCAGCATTCAGATGGCACCGTACGAGGCCTTGTATGGTAGGTGGTGTAGGTCCCCGGTGGGTTGGTTCGAGACAGGCGAGGCTAGATTATTGGGCACAGACTTGGTACAGGATGCTTGGAGAAGGTTAAGGTGATTCAGGATAGACTCCGTATAGCCCAGTCCAGACAGAAGAGTTATGCGGACCGGAAGGTTCGTGATATTTTCTACATGGTTGGAGAGCAAGTCTTGCTTCGGGTTTCACTTATGAAGGGCGTTATTAGATTTGGGAAGAAAGAAAAATTGAGTCCGAGGTTTATTGGTCCTTTTGAGATATTGCGGCGTGTTGAGGAGGTTGCTTATGAGCTTGCCTTACCTCCCAGCTTGGCAGGAGTTCATCCGGTATTTCATGTTTCGATGCTCCGGAGGTATCACGGTGAACCGTCGCACGTGTTGGATTTCAGTTCAGTCCAGTTGGACAAGGATCTATCTTACATTGAGGAGCCAGTGGCGATATTGGACAGGCAGGTTCAGAAGCTGAGGTCAAAGAACATTGCATCAGTGAAGGTTCAATGGCGGGGTCAGCCGGTCGAGGAGAGCGACTTGGGAGACCGAGCAGGATATGCGCAGCCGTTACCCTCATCTGTTCACTACTTCAGGTATGTCTCTATGCTCGTTCGAGGACGAACGAATGTTTTAAGAGGGGGAGGATGTAACCACCCGGCCGGTCGTTTTAAGGATTAACGCCCCGATCCCCTATTAACTGCTTTCCCCGTGTTTATTTCCGCTATTGTGAGTTGCCGGGAGGTTTCGTTTGGAGTTTCAGAGAGTTTTGGGACACTTAGTTCCTAAATGAGAGTTTAAGCTTTTAAATTTGGACCGTAGTCGGAGCAGTATGAAGACGACCTCGGAATGGAATTCCGTTAGCTCCATTGGGTGATTTCGGGCTTAGGGGCGTGTTCGGATTGTGTTTTGGAGGTCAATAGCTTAATTAGGCTTGAAATGCTGAAAGTCAAATTTTTGAAGTTTTCGGTTCGATGGTGAGATTTTGATATCGGGGTCAGAATGGAATTCTGGAAGTTGGAGTAGGTCCGTTGTGTCATTTGGGACGTGTGTGCAAAATTTCAGGTAATTCAGACGAGGTTTGATAGGCTTTTTGATCGAAAGCGGAAATTGGAAGTTTTGGAAATCCTTAGGCTTGAATTGGAGAGTGATTTATGGTTTTAGCGTTGTTTGGTGTGATTCGAGGGTTGGAATAAGTTCGTATGATGTTTTAATTTGGTTGGCATGTTTGGTTGAAGTCCCAGGGGCCTCGGGTGAGTTTCGGGTGCTTAACGGAAGTTGAATTGGGCTTAGGAGAAATTTGAAGGTTGCTGAAATTCTGTCATAACCGCACCTGCGGTTGGGGGACCGCAGACGCGTGATTGCAGAATCGATTGAGGAGCCGCAGATGCGGCTATGTGCTTGGAAACCAGATTCCGCAGCACCTGCGAGACCGCAGGTGCGGTAGAAGAAGCGCATGTGCGGCTTAGGTGTTTTAAGTGAAATTTTGCAGGTGTGCACCTGGGACCACAAGTGCGGGTCCGCAGGTGCGAGGAAATGGCCGCAGGTGCGGAAATCCTGGGCCAGAACCTATGTAAAGGTTCAGTCGCGATTTTTCCCATTTTCTTCACCATTTTCATCCGGATTTTTGAGCTTTTGGGAGGCTTTTGAGAGAGGGTTCAAGAGAGCTTCAAGGAGGTAAGTTTTTGGAACTCAGACTCGTTATTATTGTATTTTCTACTGAATTGGGCAAGAAATATATAGGAAATAAGGGTTAAATTGGGGGGTTTAGGGTTTGAAATTGGAGACTTGGAATTGGGGATTTGAGGGGTTGTTTGTGGTCCGATTTTCTTGTATTTGGTATGTATGAACTCGTGAGAGTGTGAGGATTCTGTATTTGTAAATTTACCGGATTCCGAGACATGTGCCCGGGGGACTTTTTGGGCGATTTTCCTAATTTCGTGTATTAGCTTCGAATTAATTAGTTGAATTAGTTTGTTGAAGTTATATTTACATTATGCAATTACTTTAAATAAATTTGGGCTATTTTGGAGTCGGGTACTCGTGGCAAGAACGTGGTATTGAGTTGATTGAGCTGGTTCGAGGTAAGTGGCTTGCCTAACCTTGTGTGGGGGAAACTCCCCTTAAGAATTGGTACTGTGATATATGAAATGCCTTGTACGTGAGGTGACGAGTGCGTACATGTGCTAATTGTTGAAAATCCTGTTTTTCATTAAGTAACTATAATTGCATTTTCTTCCCTGTTTTTACTAATTGCAATTTAAACCTACTGTTAGCTTAGGAAAGCATGTCTAAGTGACTTAACTGCTTTACTTGCTCAAACTGCTTTATTTGAATTCTGTGCAGCATGCTAGGCTAGAAATACCTGTTTTACCTTGGTGTAAATTTGATTGAATTGAATATTCTTCGTGTTGCTGCTGTGTGTTTACTTTGGGACTACGGGCGATATCCCGGGAGACCCCACCTTGCCTGTTTATTTGGGACTACGGATGTGGTATTCCGGGAGATCCCCCTGCACATTTACATTGGAACTACGGGACTGCACCGGTAGATTCCCCCAGTACTGAGTATTTATATTTGGGACTACGGATGTGGTATTCCGGGAGATCCCCTGCGCGTTATGAGTTGGACTATGGGACGACACTCGGGAGCTCCACTGGATATTTATATTTGGGGACTACAGGACGGTATCCTGGGAGATCCCCGGTTGTTATCTCTGTGTTGAGCTGTATTCCTTCTGTGATTATTTTGTCTCTGTCGTAGTTGTTGCTACTCTTATTACCCTGTGTTACTTTAATACTCCTTCTTTTCCTTATATATTATTGTATATGACCGGTAGGGCCCTGACCTTCCTCGTCACTACTCGACCGAGGTTAGGCTTGGCACTTACTGGGTACCGCTGTGGTGTACTCATGCCCTTTCCTGCACATATTTTTTGTGTGCAGATCCAGGTACTTCGACTCAGCCCTACTACCCTTGAGGCGAGGCGATTCTCCAGAGACTTCGAGGTATATCTCCCGCGTCCGCAGACCGAGGAGTCCCTTTCCATTCTCTCTTGTAGCGATAGCCCTTCTATCTTTTCTTTTGATTTAGACATTCCGGAGTTAGAGCATTTTGTCGTATTCATAGCTTGTGATTCATGGGATTCCGGGTTTTGGGAGTTGTTCGATTTTGAGATCTTGTATTGTATATGCCGAGCGGCATCTTAAATACTTTTATAATGGTTATTGTCGGTTTTTATTAGTTTTCCGCATTTGTTTCTTTTTTCCCGAAATTGTTAGGCTTACTTAGTCGTAGGGACTAGGTGCCGTCACGACATGTTCACGGAGGGCGAACTTGGGTCGTGACAATCCCGATTCTAACATGATGCGCAAAATAATAGAGAATTCAAATGGGAACACATTGAAGAACAAGAAGATTCTTCAATTTAAGGAATTCTCCTGTGCTGCTTGTTCTCAAGCAAAATTGATTATCAAACCATCAGCAGCTAAAGTTGGGACTGAATCTCCTACATTTCTGGAACGTATACAGGGTGATATATGTGGGCTTATACACCCTCCATGTGGACTATTCAAGTATTTTATGGTCTTGATAGATGTATCTATAAGATGGTCACATGTGTGCTTATTGTCAACTCGTAAAATGGTATTTGCGAGATTGTTGGGCCAAATAATAAGGAAGAGCACAATTTTTAGATTATGCAATTAAGACAATTCCTCTTGATAATGCTGGTGAATTTACATTTCAGGCCTTTACTGATTATTGTATGGCCATTGGAATAAAAATTGAGCATCCGGTTGCTCAAGTTCATACTCAAAATGGTCTAGCAGAACCATTAATTAAACGCCTCCAATTAATAGCTAGACCACTGCTAATAAGGACAAAACTTTCTCTTTCAGTGTGGGGACATGCAATTTGGCATGCAGTAGCACTTGTGTGCTTAAGGCCAACCAGTCATCATGAAGTCTCCCCATTACAGTTGGCTTTTGGTCAAGAGCCAAATATTTCCATCTCAGAATTTTTGGATGTGCAGTATATCTTCCAATTTCTCCACCACAACGCACAAAGATAGGTCCCCAAAGATGGTTGGGAGCATATGTTGGTTATGAATCTCTTTCTATTGTTAAATATTTGGAGCCCATGACAGGAGATTTGTTTACAGCCAGATTTGCCGATTGTCATTTTGATGAATCAGTTTTCCAACATTAGGGGGAGAAAGTAAACAGCTGAAAAAAGAGATAGATTGGAACGTGTTATCTCTATCTCATTTGGATCCTCGTACAAATCAATGTGAACAAGAAGTTCAAAAGATCATTTATATGCAAAATATTGCAAATCAATTGCCAGATGCATTTACTAACCTTCCACGGGTTACTAAATCGCATATTCCAGCTGTAAATGCTCCAATTCGAGTTGATGTCCCAGCTGAACAGTATGATAATGCAAATGAGTCTAGGCCACGCCTTAAACGTGGTAGACCAATCAGTTCCAAGGATAAAAATTCCCGAAAAAGGAAAGGAGCAAATGATCAAGTTGATCATAACATGGAGGCAATTGCTCAAAAGGAGCATAAAGACATAGTAATTGATAAGAGCTCACAGGAGGTTCTAGTACCTGGAAATGATAAAAATGAAGAGATCTCAATAAGTTATGTCTTTACGGGAAAAAGGTGGAACCGAAAAAATGTTGTTGTTAACAACAGTTTTGCATATAATGTTGCAGTTAAAATAATGCAACAAGATGAGGATCTTGAGCCAAAATCTGTCGATGAATGTAGATAGAGAAATGAATGGCCAAAATGGAAAAATGTAATTCAAGCGGAATTGACTTCACTCGAAAAACGTGAAGTTTTCGGACCAATAGTTCGTACGCCTGAAGATGTCAAGCCAGTGGGGTACAAATGGGTTTTTGTGCGAAAACGAAATGAGAAAGGTGAAGTCGTAAGATATAAAGCACGACTTGTGGCACAAGGGTTTTTGCATAGGCCTGACATTGATTATATGAAGACATATTCTCTTATGGTAGATTCAATTGCGTTTAGGTATTTAATAAATCTGGCAGTCCATGAAAAGCTTTATATGCGGTTGATGGATATTGTCACATCCTACTTATATGGCTCACTAGACAATAAAATTTTTATGAAAATACCTGAATGATTTAAAGTTCCTGAAGCACATAAAAGTTCAAGGGAAACTTGTTCAATGAAGCTTCAGAAATCCTTATACAGATTGAAACAATCAGGGAGGATGTGGTACAATCGTCTTAGCGAGTATTTGCTAAAGGAAGGGTACAAAATTAACCCTATTTGCCCTTGTATCTTTATTAAGAGGTCTGAATTTGAATTTGTCATCATAGCCGTGTATGTTGATGATTTGAATATCATTGGCACTTCTAAAGAGCTTCCAAAGGCTGTAGAGTGTTTGAAGAAAGAATTTGAAATGAATGATCTTGGTAAGACAAAATTTTGTCTCGACCTACAAATTGAGCATGTAACAAATGGAATTTTTGTCCATCAATCAACATACACTGAAAAGGTTTTAAAGCGATTTTACATGGATAATGCACATTCATTGAGTACCCCAATGGTTGTGAGATCGCTTGACCTAAATAAAGATCCATTTCGGCCTCAAGAAAATGATGAAGAGCTCGTTGGTGATTAAACTCCGTATCTTAGTGCAATTGGGGCACTGATGTGTCTTGCCAATAATACCCGATCAGATATTGCTTTTGCAGTAAGCTTATTACTAAGATTCAGCTCCTCCCCAACAAGAAGACATTAGAATGGTGTTAAGCATATATTTTGATATATTCGGGGAACTATAGATATTGGATTATTTTATTCTAATGAATTCAAGTCAGAAATGATTGGCTATGCCGATACAGGTTATTTGTCTGATCCACAAAAAGACCGATCTAAAACAGGCTATTTGTTTATGGCGTTCAATAAAACAAACAATAGCTGCCTCATCTTCAAATCATGTTGAGATAATATCCATTCATGAAGCTAGTGTGGAATGTATTTGGTTGAGATCAATAACTCAGCATATCCAGGAAATGTGTGGTTTTCTTATGAAAAAGATAATCCAACTACGTTATATGATGACAATGCTGCTTGCATCGCTCAATTGAAAGGAGGATACTACAAAGGATACGTAACAAAGCACATTTCATCAAAGTTCTTTTTCACGCATGATCTTCAACAAAATGGTGAAATTAATGTTCAACAGATTCGTTCATGTGAAAATTTGGCTGATCTGTTTACTAATGCATTACCAACGTCAACATTGAGAAGTTGAGACAGAAGATTGGAATGCGGCGTCTTCGAGAAATAAAGTGATGTTTTCATGGGGGGGGGGGGAGTAAGATACGCGCTGTACTCTTTTTCCCCTAGCTTAGGTTTTGTCCCACTGGGTTTTCCTGGTAAGGTTTTTAGCGAGGCAACATATAAAGCGTATTACAGATATGTATACTCTTTTTCCTTCACTAAGATTTTTTCCCACAGGATTTATCTTAATAAGGTTTTAACGAGGCATATTATCTATTTTTGGACATCCAAGGGGGAGTGTTGTAAAACCTATAGTAATTGTGGATGTCCACTACTCTCACTACTTTCACCCATGATGTAAATAACCTCCCACTACTCATCACTATTATGATTGTAACTCCCACGCCTCCATAACCCCTCCCCACGATCTTCCCCCATGATCTCAATTGTTAATGTCATATTTAAGACAATCCTTTTGTAACCTTCTATGTAATAGTATAAATATATGCATGAAATATGATATGGGAGACACTTGAATACTTGATGAAATAAGAAAGTTATCTCTTCTTCTTTTATTCTATTACTTATTTTCTTGTTTTATATTGTTACTTTGAGCTACATTTCTTAACAAATATCATTTTTTTTATTCATAATCCAGTTCAGGAGGATAAATTGTTGGAGTCTATTTTTTATGTGACTCAAACCTCTAATTTACTAATAGTGGTGAAGGTACTCTACATGAACTAGAGCAAATTTCATTACGTAGAATGCCACTAAAAATAATATTTATACATTTTAAGCTCTACTGGTTAAATCTAACATATAAAAATATTAGCAAATATCGAAGGTTGGATTCTTTTTTGAGGTTTTTTTTAAGTTATTGTTAAAAACTTAAAGCCAAAAGGAGCAACACTACAAAATGAAGTAATAATTTGCAAGGAATAGGAAAGTACCTCAGCCGTAGTTCTTATCCTCCTTCCCCGTTGGATGAAGTCATGTCATGTTATCACAAAATTGGCATATTAGGATGATCGAGATTCCTCCACTTTTGATTATAAATCTTCAATTCGAAGAATGGGCCGGAATAAAGAAATCTCTAGTAAGAAGCATTCCCCTTTAATAGATTCTACGTCACATACTGTTTGACTCAAAAAATTTGGAAATCTTTTTGGACAAATCAATCAAAGATGAAGGGGTAAATTGTAGCCAAACCTAATCATTACCGGATCGAAGGATTGTATGATAGCAATCAAACATTGAATGAATCTAGAATCGAAGATCTTATTAAAATTGAATACCGTTCATCTCCCTCCAAGGAGGGGGGAGAGGAATTACAATCGCCCCTTCATTTAGGGATCTCCGAATGTAGCTTTTTGGGAGCTCTCTGGTCATCAGAGAGTCGGGGGGAGCCCTTTTTCTCTCCTTTTTCTCACGTATATATAGTTGAAATAATTCTCTTGCCCCTGCTGCGACTTTGGCGTGCCTAGGGCAACGAGACTTCCTGGTCGTGGAAAGATACTGCTCTTGTCGTCATGCCGAATGCGTTAAGAGAGGGATTAGATTAACTCCGACTTTCTTCTTAACGACAAAAATGCGGTCGTGACCGCCCAGGTCGAAATGGTCAGATTATGACCAATACACATACAATTGAATAAGTCGAGTTTAGGGGTGACAAGTGGACGGGTCAGGTCACATATGAAGGGGCCGAAAACGGATAATGCAAAAATAGATAAATTATCCGACTCGACCCATATTTAATACGGGTATATGGGTTAACCAAATATTCATATTATCCATGACTTCTTGAATATGATCACTTTTGGGAGAATTCCTAGTCTACCAAACTTGAGTAACCCCCAATAATCTTTGCAAATATAAAGGTTAAACCTATTCGTTATCCATTTTTTTAAGTGGATAATTTATTTATTTTGCCACTTCTAGTCGAGTCAGTGTCTACCGAAACTGCTGGAAAACTTTTCTTGTTTCCCACGTGAATTTGGGCGAAGAAAAGAAAAGAAATAAGAGAAGAAGAGAAAGGGAAAAAAATGGAAAAATTTCACGTAAGAACAATTGGGCTCCCTACTTTTTAATTTTAAAGCACATATTTTAATTTACAACCAACTAGCCCAAAAATAATACGTTAATATCAACATTCAACTCCAATAGGTTCTCGAAATTACTATCTAATTTGTAAAAAAAGATTGCTCAAGCTTTTAAGTTAATTTTCGAATCAGTAACCGTGACTCAAATATTAGTTCAACAAATCATATCCATTTGGGTAGTGAAAATTAGATTTTTAACAAGCTTAAATATGTGGGTTTAAATTTTGAATTTGATTTTGTGAGAAATTTAGAGTGGGTGTTATTTAGACTTGTTAGAAATAGTATAAGGAGGTTGTATATAAAATTTGAAGTCATTTAATGGAGATTTGGACTGGGTTTGAACAAGAATTACAACAGAAAATCGTGGAAGAAGCTCGTTTACGTACAAACACTTGTATAAAGGTGTATAATAGTATATAAGATGTGTTTATACACTCATATACATTATTATACAAGATTATACATAATTATATAAAAAACTGACTTCGTCTTCTTCCTTGCGTCTTTTATGAAATTTAACTCAAATCTACTCCAAATCACTTCAAATTTAAATTTTGAACTGTTACGACCGAAAATTCCCACCATCGGGACCGTGATGGAGCCTAACATCACACTTGCTAGGCAAGCCAATGTTAGAGTTTTATTAACCAATTTCCTTTTTCATTCCCGTGATAAACAAAATAACAAGCTAAAACAAGTAATATTAAATGCGGAAGTAAGTAAATAACTTCTTTGTTTATAAACTATTACCAACACTGTTACTATTACTACCCAGAATTCGGTGTCATAATCCACGAACATACTATGATTTTCTACAAATATTGGTATGAAAGAAATTACATCTGTTTTGGAAGTAAATAAAATGGTACTATAGAAATGTAGAAGGGGACGCCAGGGCCTGCGGACGCCAACAGGACTACCTTAGGTCTCCTAAATGTGAACTCTGAAGCCAATCCCTCGATCAACCACTGCCTGCTCCGAAATCTGCACTGAAAGTGCAGAGTGCAGTATCAGTACAACCGACCCCATGTACTGGTAAGTGCCGAGCCTAACCTCGACGAGGTAGTGACGAGGCTACGGCGGGGCAGTTACAATATAACCTGCATACAGTGCATAATAAAACAGAAAGAGGAATGGAACAAATAAAATAGTAACTTGTAAGGAAAGAATACCGAACTCCGGTATCTCATAAGTACCCAGCTATAACCAATTCTTAAGTGAAAAGCCAAACTACAGAATAACTTGCGCAGTAGAAGAAAGATACATAAACACATAAACTGATGCGGCGCGCATCCCGATCCCACCATATAATTAATATCAATATGAATATTCACCCTTATTACTCCATATCAATCCACCCTTATTCCTCCTGTTGCGGCGTGCAACCCGATCCTACCGTACGATAGTAATTCACCCTTATTTGTCCTCAATATACCACCCTTATTACTCCTTTTGCGGCGTGCAACCCGATCCCACCATATAATAGCATTTCACCCTTATTCCTCCTCAATATATCACCCTTATTACTCCTGTTATGGCGCGCAATCCGATCCCACCATATCAATACCAATCACACAATAAAAAAAGAAATTTCACAATTTAGCTCCAAACTCTCCACAAAAGCCTCAAACCAAAGCAAACAGAAAGCTATACAATTATGAAACTTCACTCAATTAATACTACACAGCGAGACCAACCCAAAAATGTACCATAAAACACAGATAAACCAGCTTAAACCAATAATATGATACAATAAAACTACGGGATAGCTAATACCTTCAATTATGAAAAACAATTTCTAACAAGTAGCAATTAAACGTGGAAATACCAATAAGCATGTAGCAGTTAAGACAGGAAGACAATATACTAAGAACGGGGAAAGGAACAGGCAAAAACAGGTAATTTGGCGGCGCATAGGTACTCGTCACTTCACCTATACGCCACTCACATGGATTTTCACATAGCAAATTAAGTCAAGGATCCCTAATCCCTCAAGTCAAAGTTAGGCACAACACTTACCTCGATCCACAGGCCACTTACTGCTCAATTACCGCTTTTCCTCTAGTTTACACCATCGAACCACTCGTATCTAGCCATAATTAACTTAATAACATCAAATATCGTTAAATAAATCAATTCCAATACATAAATTAAGATTTCCCAACATTTCCCCCAAAAAGTCAAAAACCGACCCTAGGCCCACTTGGTCAAAACTCGAGGTTCGGACCAAAATCCATTCACCCCTGAGCCCGAATATGTAATTAGTCTCGAAATCCGACCCCAAATCGAGATCTAAATCCCCAATTTATAAAAACCCTCAGTTTTTCCAAAAATCCCTTATTCTACCATGAAAGAACAAGATTTAGGATTAGAAATCTAATGGGTGATGATGGAAATTGAAGAAAATGAGTTAAAGAACACAAACCCATGATTTGGTGTTGAATTCCCTCTTCAAAAATTGCCCTAGGTCGAGTTCTAGTGAAAGAGAGATGAAATTTTGAAGAAATCCCGAGTTGAAGTCTGTTTTAAAATCACTGGACAGGCCTTCTTCGCGTTCGCGAGAGGCCTGTCGCGATCATGATACACAATGGCCTAAGGCCTTTGCGTTTGCGAGCCTACGTAAGGAAGCTCCCCCCCGGCCTTTGCGTTCGCGACCCAAGGGTCGCGTTCGCGTAGAAGAGCACTGACCCTCCCCCAGGTCCTGTATTCTTCGCGTTCGCGATAGATAGGTCACGTTTGTGAAGGGTAATACTCCCGTTGCTCCGCGTTCGCGACCCGTTCTACGCGTTTGCGTAGAGAAAAACCACCCCAGCCCAGTCCCCTTCGCGATCACGAAGCACAAATTATCAGTACACCAGAAGCAGCAACACATATCAGATTTTTCTAAGTCCAAACATCCCGTAGCCTATTCGAAACTCACCTGAGCCCTCGGGGATCCGAACCGAACATGCACACCAGTCCTAAAATATCATACGAACTTGCTCTTGCGATCAAATCACAAAAATAACACCTAGAACTACGAATTTAGCACCAAATTGCATGAAATTTTCAAGAAAATTTTAAACTTCTATTTTCTCAACCGAATGTCCGAATCACGTCAAATCAGTTCCGTTTCTCACCAAATTTCCCAGATAAGGTATAAATATCAATATGGACCTGTACCGGACTCCGGAACCAAAATACAGACCCGATACTAACAAGATCAAATATTAACCAAATTCTTAAAACCGTTATAATTTCAGTCTTTCAATTTTAATAAAAAATTCATATCTTGAGCTTGGGACCTCGGAATTCGATTCCGGGCATACACCCAGGTCCCACATTTTACTACTGACCCACCGAGACCGTCAAAATACGGGTCCGGGTCTGTTTACTCAAAACGTTGACCGAAGTCAACCAAAATCAACTTTTTAGGCCAAAAATTATTATTTCATCAATTTTCCACATAAAAGCTTTTCGAAAATGTGCCTGGACTGCGCACACAAATCGAGAAGGAATAAAATAGGATTTTGAAGGCCTCGGAACACAGAATCGAGTTCTAAAATATAAGATGACCTTTTGGGTCATCACATGAACTCCTTTTGATATTTTCAATCAATTGGAACAACACCCAATCCAAACAACTAACAAACTAAAAAAAAATCCTATTTTCGAAAGCAAAGCTTTGAATGGCCTTCAACGGTGGACTTTTACTCTGCAATTTTCTTACATTGCAACCAGGTGACACAGGGGGAAAAACAATAATGACGGACGACCCCTTGAAGCATATGTAGAAGATGTGAGAACAAGAGAGAGTGAAAGCAATGGTTGTGAGAACACAGATTTAACTCCATAGCTTTTAGAAGCATTGGTTGTAAGAACACAGATTTTAAACTTGCTAGTGCTTTCAAAATATGTACAATATGGGCTAGGTCGGGTAAAAACTTAAAAATATGGGTCATTTTTTATTATGGTGTGAAGTCATGTGTATTTTCTTGTAATTCTTTGGAAAAAAAAATCATTCTCCACTTGCCCCATTTTAACTTTACGAATATCATGTTCTAACAAACTCTTTATCAGTTTTATGCCTACGTTTTAGTTTTATGCCTAGTTCTGCGCAAGTGGAATTTGGTCCTCATGGCTATGTTGAATTTTTTGGATGTTCCATAAAAGAAGAAGGCAAGCATTTTTTGGACTTCTTCATCCCTCTGTCTTTGGTGTGTAAATGAAACGGATAGTGTCTATTCTACTTTATCTGTATAGAATCAGGAGGACTGTTGATGAAAAAACGATAATTGAATAGGAGTAAAGGACATGTGGGGAAGGAAACTGGTATGGAATGCTAAAGGAGTAATTTGTTTGACTGTATAGCCAGAGACGGAGCTAAGATTTGAATTTTATGGGTTCGCGCGATTATAATCCTTTTAAGTTACTGGATTTTAAATTGACTGATTTATGATCTACTATATGAGCTAAGAAGCTCAACAACAAATACAAAAGAAGAGGAAGAAGAAGAAAAGAATTAGAGGCAGAGATGAAGTCGAGGAAGAAGGGAGAATCAGATCATCTTGAGAGAGGAATAATCAAAGTGTATTCTATTCATTTCATTGAGTTAAGTTTACAATGAGTTGATCATACACATATATAGATAGAGCTGATCCAGATATTCTCATAACTAGCACAAGGTAGTTGTAACTACCTTCCTAATTTCAGTTATAAGTTTGCTAAACTACAGTTTAGTCATTAGCTTTGTATTTTGCACCTTCAGTCTTCAACACTCCTCCTCAAGCTAGACTTTAGGGAAAATATTCAGAACTCCCAGCTTGGATGTAAGGTATTCTTGCTACACCCTTGTATACGGGTAAAATCGGGCTTGTCCAATTTTGTCATTATTTTGAGATCAGAGGACCGCATCGAGGGTCAGCCTCGCAAGGGATCAGACCAGAACACGGAGACAAGGTGGCTAGTTCGGAGATCGAGTTACTCGTCGAGATCGAGGTCGTCGACGATCGAGATCGGATATGATCGGCTTCCGGTAGAATACAATAACGGAAATGCAAAATATCCGTAACTGGTCAGAGATCACGGCGGAAATCTCGAAACAGATCAAATCAAGGGCGGTTATTTGTGTCAATTATGAGATTTACTTCCGTAATTAGAATTGTACCTCAAATAGGATTCCTCTAGTATATAAAGAGGGATCCCCATCATTTGTAGGCGGACATTCATACATATCAAGTCAATATACTATTTCTTTCTTCTGCTTATGAGCTTGCTGCTCTTTAGTTATTGTTCTTCAACTGTTGTTCTTTAACTGTTCTTGCTTTACTATTATCGAGGGTTCATCAGCTCGAGGATACCGTCCAAATGTCGGTTTGTTTCATATTCTTGTCAATTTCATCACTTATCTCTAAATTAATCAATTGGTATTGAGTGAAATCACGTATCCTTAAAACCACATTACAAGTTTAATTGTTGCTAGATTTTTAGGATAAACAGTTTGCCGCCCACCGTGGGGCTAAGGATAATAGTGATTGCTTAATATTTTAGCCTTCATAACACACACTACTTTTACGGTTGTTCTTGTGAGTATTTTTGATTTCAGGAATCAACATGCCAAACTCTCAAGCAGTACCCACTCACACTGATACTGGCGAAAACGAGCACGTAGTCGCCCCGGGAAACAGAGTACCTCTAATCAATCCCGACGCACCACAGACCGTGGATCCAGTTGATGTCAATTCTCATGTCGCCATTCGTGGGGATTTAGGCGCCGACCCTGGAAACGACGTCCATAGAGACACTCGAGCGGCTGATCGGAACACACAAAATGGTGAAGAAGGCAGAATTAGCCTTCGAATGATATTTGAGATGCTACAAACTCAGCAGGCTGCCATAGCACAACTCTAGAATCGGGCACCAAGTAGAATCGAACTCGATACATCGCAGGAAGTTGTTCATAGGGTCGAACAAGTACAGGAGAAATTGAACGACAATGGATCTGAGGTTGATCCCGCCGCTATGAAGATGCTCGAGGAGCTCACGAAACGGATAGAATCGGGTGAAAAGAAAATCGAGGCTAATGACAAAAAGTTAGAAATGTATAACTCACGAGTTGACCAAATACCGGGGCACCCCCGATCCTAAAGGGTTTGGATTCGAAAAAATTCGTGCAAAAGCCTTTTCCTCAAAGTGCGGCTCCGAAGCCCATTCCTAGGAAGTTTTGTATGCCTGACATCCCCAAGTACAACGTGACCATCGATCCTGCTGAAAAAATTTGGAGAAACTTTGTCGAAGGGGGCAATGATATGGTACCACAATTTGCCGCCCAATTCCATCGATTCTTTCACCATGCTTGCCGATTCGTTGGTAAAGGCACAAGCCGGAACAATAAAAGCCGCACCTAGGAAGTCGGACCTCTTCAAAGTGAGACAAAAGGACAATGAAATGCTAAGGGAATTTATATCTCAATTTCAGATGGAACGCATGGACCTATCCCCGGTTACCGATGATTGGGCTATCCAAGCCTTTACTTAGTCTCTGAACGAGCGAAGTTCGATAGCGTCACATCAACTGAAGCAGAACTTGATTGAATATCCAGCGGTGACCTGGGCCGATGTGCATAATCGGTACCAGTCCAAAATTAGAGTCGAGGATGATAAGTTAGGTGCCCCGTCTAATTCCGTTTATCCAAATAGATCCGAAGGCAGGATTCGAAGAGACATCGATAAAGAGCCCCGATCGGACAGAGATCGATGCCAACCTTATAGAGTAGATCGTAGGAACAACGGATCAGGACGTAATCTCGTTCGTAATGATCGATGGAATGATCGAGGTCAAAATTCCCGAGGGCTTATGAGTAAGAGTGGCTTCGATAAACATGTCGAGCCTAAGGAAGCGCCACGTTTATCAAGTACAACTTCAGCGTCGATGCATCAGGTATTGTGTCATCCATTGGACGAATCAAAGATACTAGGTGGCCCCGACCCCTACAAACCGATCCAGCTCAAAGGAATCCAAATCAAACATGCAAGTACCATGGAACCCATGGTCACAAAACTAAAGACTGCAGACAATTAAGGGAAGAGGTAGCTCATTTATTCAACGAAGGCCATCTTCGAGAGTTCTTGAGTGATCAAGCAAAAAATTACTTCAGAGACAAGGATGCGAACAGGAAGAACAAACAGGAGGAAACGCAGCACGTGATTCATATGATTGTCGGTGGGGTCGATATCCCTCAGGGTCCAACATTTAAATGCACCAAAGTCAGGATCACAAGGGAGAAACGTACCCGGGACTACTTACCGGAAGATACCCTATCCTTCAACAACGAGGATGCAGAAGGGATCGAATAGCCTCACAACGACGCTCTGGTAATTTCTATCCTTATGAATAAAATTCAAGTTAAACATGTGTTGGTTGATCCGGGTAGCTCGGCGAATATTATTCGATCAAGGGTCGTGGAACAACTCGACCTTCAGGATCAGATCGTTCCTGTAGCTCGAGTGCTCAATAGTTTCAACATGGCAAGTGAAACCACCAAAGGGGAAATAATTTTGCCAGTGAACGTGGCCTGAACTATCCAAGAAACGAAATTCCACATGATCGAAGGAGATATGAGGTATAATGCACTGCTCGGAAGACCTTGGATCCATAATGTGAGGGCAGTACCTTCAACTCTTCATCAAGTATTGAAATTTCCAACACCGGATGGAGTCAAAATGGTGTACGGTGAGCAACCAGCGACCAAAGAGATGTTTGCAATCGATGAGGTGATACCCATGTCCGACTCTAACATCAATAAAGGGACCAGAATTAAAGGAAAAGCAAAAGGTCAAATAGCAACCACAGTCGCTGGCTTCGACTAGATCGGAACATCAGGAAATTATCGAGGACGATGATTGTATGATACCTCGAATCTTCATAATTACCGATAATTATCGAAGAGCTGGAACAAGTCATACTGATCGAGCACCTGCCCGATTGAAAGGTATACCTGGGCACAGGGTTAACTCCCGAGCTCAGGGAAAAACACATTAAATTCCTTATTAAAAATATGGACTGTTTTGCTTGGTCCCACCTTGACATGACATGGATCCTACGGAGATCACCGCTCATCGACTGAGTTTGGACCCGAAGTTCAGACCGGTAAAGCAAAAGAGAAGGCCACAGTACGAGGTAAAACACACATTCATAAAGGACGAAGTAACTAAACTTCTCAAAATAGGGTCCATTCAGGAAGTGAAATATCCCGAATGGTTAGCCAATGTAGTCGTGGTTCCTAAAAAAGGGAACAAACGTAGGATGTGTGTAGATTATAAGGATTTAAGCAAGGCATGTCCCAAAGATTCTTTTCCGCTGCCTAACATCGATCGCATGATTGATGCCACGGCCGGCCACGAGATTCTTAGTTTTCTCGATGACTATTCCCGGTACAACCAAATTCAAATGAACCCGGAAGACCACGAAAAGACTTCATTTATCACCAAGTATGGAACATATTGTTATAATGTAATGCCCTTTGGGCTAAAAAACGTAGGAGCTACCTACCAATGCCTAGTAAATAAAATGTTCAAAAAAAAAAAGGTGAGACAATGGAAGTATATATTGATGATATGCTAGTTAAATCCATGTGCACAGAGGACCATTTGACACATTTGCAGGAAACATTCGAGATACTGAGAAAATACAACATGAAGCTCAACCTCGAGAAATGCATTTTCGGAGTCGGTTCGGGCAAGTTCCTTGGCTTCATGGTGTCAAATCGGAGAATCGAGATCAACCCCGATAAAATCAAGGCCATCGAATACATCACCGTCGTGGACATCGTTAAAGCCGTGCAAAGGCTAACAAGGCGGATAACTGCTCTAGGCCGATTCATATCAAGATCGTCGAATCGGAGTCATAGATTCTTCTCTCTACTCAAAAAGAAGAACGATTTCACCTGGACCCCGAAATGCCAACAGGCGTTAGAAGAATTGAAGCGATACCACTCGAGCCCACCATTGCTTCATACCCCAAAGGCAGATGAAAAACTCTACTTGTACTTAGTAGTCTTGGAGATCACGGTAAGTGGTGTCTTGGTTTGAGAAGAGAAAGGTACGCAATTCCCTGTTTATTATGTAAGTCGAACTCTAGGAGGAACAGAAACTAGATTTCCACACTTAGAGAAATTGGCACTTGCACTGATAAGCGCCTCTAGAAAGCTAAAACCATATTTTCAATGTCACCCCATATGTGTATTAACCACTTACCCATTTCAAAATGTTTTGCACAAGCCCGAACTGTTGGGCTTATTGGCCAAATGGGCCGTTGAACTCAGTGGATATTATATCGAATATCTACCCCAAACGGCCATCAAGTCTCAAATTTTAGCAGACTTCATAGCCGATTTCATGCCAACCCTCGTTCTCGAAGTAGAGAAGGAACTCTTGTTAAAATCAGGTACATCATCGGGGGTTTGGAACCTTTTCACAAACGGCGCTTCGAATGTGAAGGGGTCGGGCTAGGCATCATTTTGACGCCGCCCACGGGAAACACTATTAGACAATCTATCAAAACCCGTAAGTTGACTAACAATGAGGCCGAGTATGAGGCCATGATTGCAGGTCTCGAGCTGGCTAAAAGTTTGGGAGCTGAGGTCATCAAGGCCAAGTGTGATTCCCAGCTCGTGGTTAACCAGGTCAACAGAACCTTCGAAGTCTGAGAAGATCGAATGCAAAGGTACTTGGATAAATTGCAGGTAACCTTACACCGGTTCAAAGAATGTACCCTACAACATGTACCTCGAGAGCAGAATGGTGAGGCCGACGCCCTTGCAAACTTAGGGTCATCAGTCAAAGATGATAAAATTAGCTCGGGGACTGTCGTACAGCTTTCAAAGTCGGTGGTCGAAGAAGGTCACGCCGAGATAAACTCCACAAGATTAACTTGGGATTGGAGGAATAAATATATCGAGTACTTATAAAATGGAAAGCTCCCATCGGACCCTAAAGAATAGAGGGCCCTACGAACAAAAGCTGCTCGATTCACAATGGCCGAAGATGGAACATTATACAGAAGGACGTTCGATGGACCATTGGCGGTATGTCTGGGACCGGGGGACACTGATTATGTTCTACGAGAAGTCCATGAAGCCACCTGCGGGAACCATTCCGGTGCTGAATCACTGGTTCACAAAGTCATAAGAGCAGGATATTATTGGGACAGTATGGAAAAACACACTAAGGAGTTCGTTCAAAAATGCGACAAATGCCAAAGGCATGCGCCGATGATCTACCAACCCGGAGAGAAACTTCATTCAGTCCTATTCCCGTGGCCATTCATGAAATGGGGGATGGACATCGTAGGTCCTCTGCCATCGGCCCCAGGTAAAGCTAAGTTCATTTTATTTATGACTGACTATTTCTCTAAGTGGGTTGAGGGACAGGCCTTCGCAAAAGTCAGAGAGAGGGAAGTTATAGAATTCATCTGGGATCACATCGTATGCCGATTTGGGATACCCGCCTTGATAGTGTGCGACAATGGAAAATAATTTATTGACATAAAAGTAACAAAGTTTCTCGAAGAGCACAAAATAAAAAGGATATTATCAATGCCATATCATCCTAGTGCGAACGGACAGGCTGAATCAACGAACAAGACCATAATTCAAAACCTAAAGAAAAGGTTGAACGGCGCTAAGGGGAAATAGAGAGAAGTTTTGTCCGAAGTCCTTTGGGCTTACTGGACAACGACAAAATCCAGCCGTTCTCCTTAGTATATGGTGCCGAAGCTCTGATCCCGATCGAAGTCGGGGAACGAAGCGTCAAGTTTCGATACACAACGGAAGAATCAAATCACGAAGCTATGAGCACAAGCCTCGAGTTGCTAGACAAAAAATGGGAACTCGCCCTCGTTCGAATGGCCGCCCAGAAATAGCGAGTCGAAAGATATTATAATCGAAGAACCAAACTTCGACACTTCAAAATAGGGGACTTAGTTCTGAGGAAAGTCACCCTCAATACTCGAGATCCGAATGAAGGGAAACTCAGCCCAAATTGGGAAGGGCCATATCAAGTCCTCGGTGTCATCGAAAAGGGATCCTACAAACTTGGCACAATGGAGGGCAAACAATTGCCGAACAATTGGAACACATCACTCCTCAAACGATATTATTGCTAAGGTATGACCTTCTCCCTTTTCATTTCTATCTGGTGCTAACTTATTGCAGGTGTTCGATAGAAGATATCCAGAAGCTCTTCAACACGAAGACCTTAGGTTTTAAAGCACGCGTTGAACTCTTTTTCCCTTAGATCGGTTTTTATCCCAAATAGGTCTTTTTAGCGAGGTTTTTAATGAGGCAACAATAATATGTGCTACCTGGGGACAATTCAACAATATCCGAGGCTTTTTTACAATCAACCTTGAATACTGGGGGGCATCACCCTCGGATGTTATGTTTTCAAAAGAGATGCTTCGTATCAACATGGTCTCGATAGGAAAATTTTGTAAAGGGTCAAATGGTCAAACGAACCGTGCCCATGTAGATTGCCCGAGCGCTAATGACAAAATATGTCCGCATGAATGATATATTGAAAGAAGTATTTTTTCCTTATCAAATGTTCCACGCCTTAGTGTAATTTCTACTTTACAATTTCGTACTTACGGAAATCGGCTCAAGAGCCAATCTAAACTAAAACTCGAGCAATTAACCCCGTACTCGGGGACCGCCGTCAAAAATCAACATGTTCGAACTATCTAAAGACCTCAAAGAGGCACCCCTCGATTTATAGGCCAAGGCCATTATTCTCGAGAACTAACACTTCAAACAAGTTTGAAGTGTTGTAGGGAAAGTAAGACCAAGAGTCACACCCAAAGGCTACGGCCAAACTAACGCAGCTCGGAGACGTCCGAACCCCGTAATAAAAATAGGCCTTCGAATTCTTTGAAAATCGGTTAAAAAAGGCTACCCTCGGCAAAATAATCAAAGGGCTTCGATAAAATCAGCCCTCCTTAAGAGGTATCGAATTATTCAAATACGAACTTGTGCTAAGGCACAAAAAACAATAAGGTTTCGATCAACACTAAACCCTCTAAAAAACCCGATGGGTACAAAAAATAAATGCTAAGGCATTAGAAAATTTACTAAGTCTTCAAGCCAAAAGAGGAAAAAATAGCCATCCTTTAGAGGCCATATCGTCCCAATTCAAAGAGCCTAAGGGCCAACACACTTTGAGTTCGAGAACATGTTCTCACTCGATTCGAACCTAAGGGTTCCGCTATCTCAAATTTGAACAAAAACCTACTCGACTACAGATCGAGGTTCGTTATCGAACAAAACAAACCTAAGGGTCCTTTTGCTCCAAATTCAAATTTCACTCGAACCCAACTATAAAAGCAATATTATTATGGCTTCGATCAAGTCATTTAAAACCAAAGTCTCGAACATATTGTTTAAAGCATAAAGATGTGCTAAAATTTTACAAGGCACGAAACATGATTGAAGACAAAATTTGTGAAGGCATTCAAAAGAGAAAATTCATTATATATATGGACAAAAATATGTACAAAGGACCGATAGGGGTCTTACACAAAAATCCAAAAAAAGAAGGAAAATTTTCTAAGTGCCTAATCTTCCCCGGGAGCTTCATCTTCATCTTCTCCGCTCTCGGATCCGCTTACACTCCTAGAGTCGTCATCATCTGAGAGCAAAGCTTCGGCCTCGGCTTCCAGCGCCTTTGCATTCTCAATATTAACCGTGAGGTCAAAGCCACGAGCATGAACCTCCTCGAGAGTCTCCCTCCGAGACTGATATTTCACATGCCCAGTACCTGAGCAACATCGGAAATTTCCTTCGCTCGAGCGTTAGCAGCTTCAGCATCGGCTCAGTAGACAGCCACGACCGCCTCCGTGTCGGCCTTTGCCTTTTCCGCCACAGATGCGGCCTTTGCAAGCTCAGCAGCCAACCGAGTTTCGAGTTCTTCAATTTTCTTGGCTCGAGCCAAGATCTCTTCCCTTATGCTTTGGAGTTGAAGCTCAGCCGAAGTTAGTTGGGCTTGAGCGATATCTTTTTTCGAGGCAAGACGGTCCATGTTTCGTTTCCACCCCAAAGTCTCTTCCTCTTTTATCTCTGCCTCCTCGAGAAGTTGCTCGATTTTCTTGGCCTTCTGCTGAACCTGTAGGATCTAAGTGTTAGTCACCAATATCAAATTGATATATCAAGCTCCTGAAATTTTATATTACCTACTCAATGAGGTCGGTCTGCTTCTTATGGGCTGTTGCCAATTCGGCTCGGAGGTCCCTAATCTCCTCTTCTTTCTACACATAGAGGCATTTGAGGGCGTCTCTCTCTCTCTCCTCCATGAGCCTTTTAGATCGGCCTCACACCGGTTCAGCTTGGCTTGGGATTTGGTGAACGCTTCTCGATGAACCATCATAGCCTATAGAGAAAGGAAAGAGATCAGACACAAGGAAATAAAAGCAAACATAACGGGGGATGAAATTTACCTGGTTCAGGAGTCGCTGTGCCTCGTCAAAAATGATCTTTGCATCTAGGTCGGAATCATCATCGACCCCCACAAGGTAGCCACGGAATATGTCTTCCCCTTCATGGTCCGTTCCCACATCGGGGGTCTCCATAGACCGAGCCTCCCAAAATTGCCCTTCAGAAAATGTGGAGCCGGGTGGTGAATCATCAATATTGATTGCCCCAAGTAAGTCACTTGGGGCACTCTCTCCCTTTTGAAGGGCCTCGGGACAGGGCCCTTTGGGCATACTCGCCGGTTGTTCGTCACGACATGAGATATCTTCGGCCCCCGATGACTCAGGGACTTTGCTCGAACCACCTTCCATGATCTCCTCAGTCCGAGGATGAGCTTCCTCGACCATCACCGGCTCAGCTGCTTTCGAAGCTTCGACGCTTCCCCTCGTTCAAGCCACCAGCTCGCAACCAGCATTTCCCCCCTCCTCTTCTTTATCTCGTAGTTTTTGGGCTACAACAGCAGGCAGAGTAGTGGAGTCATTCTTCAACTTGTGAGCCTTACTCTTCTTAGGCTTCGGGGTATCAAAAGGCGAGGCCCTTCTCCTTTTCTTGTTCTTAGCCGGTTTGGGAGCCACCTCTTTCCCAGGTGGGGATGACCTCATTTCAGCAACATCCCTGAGGCCTGCATAAAAGGGAGTCAATTATAAATAAAAAAGAAACGTTTCATAAAAAGGCATCGAAAGCGTACAGGATAAGCTTATCATGATTCTTGGCCTCCCATCTGCCCCTTGCCAAGTCACGCCAGTAGCGCTCGGCATGGGAGGAAGTCGAGGCTAACTTTCGAACCCAGTCTTTGAGGTCGGGGACCGCGTGAGGCATCCAGGGAACCACTGTATAACAGATGAAAGCATTACATAAAACAAAAATGGACTACGAAGACTAATGGGTAATACTTTACTTACGATCAGGGTTCCACTTCTCTGGGAACAGCAGTTTCTCCTCTAGGATGAGGTCGCACGTCCTTACCCGCACGAACCGGCTCATCCAACCCCGGTCCTTGTCCTCATCGACGCTCGCGAACAAGGCCTTCGTTGCTCGGCGTCGAAGCTTGATCAACCCTCAAAAAAGTCGAGGTTGATATAACCTCATGAGGTGGCTGAGAGTGAACTCCAACCCCTCGGCCTTGCTAGAAAAGAAGCGGAGCATGATCACTATACACCAGAACGAAGGATGAATCTGGCCGACGGTGACCTGGTACCTCTTGCAAAAGTCGACGATAACTGGGTCAAGAGGGCCCAATATGAAGGGGTAAGTGTAGACACTTAGAAACCCCTCCACATGGGTGGTAATACTCTATTCGGGAGCGGGGATTTGTACCACGACCTCGGCCCTCCAGTTACAGTCTCTCTTCACAGCCTCATGATGGCCCGCTGTTATCAAGTAGATGTATCTCGACACGTGTTCACATCGGCCAGAGACCGATGGAGGGTTCTCGACTTGGAAGTCAGATTTTATGACAAAAGGGCCGAGAACATACTCATGAGGGAGCGGTTCCACCAGCGTTTTGTCACCGGCCGACCGGGAAGAAGCGGAAGAAGCTTTCTCCTTTTGTGGGACGGTCATGGAAGTTTTTGCCATTAATTCAGGTAGAAGGAAGCGGAAAGAGGTGAAATTCGATATTTTTGGTACTAACAAAGTTGACTCAACGGGTGGTGAAAGAGAAGAGATGGAGAGAATAAGAGACATAGAAAACTTGGTGGAGGTGAAAGTAAAATTTTGATTCAACCAAAGAGCCTGTATCTATAGGTTTATGACGACGGTTCGGTGGTGCTAGTACCGACCGTCCACTGGTAAGCATTAATGGTTTGGGGAACTGTACCGACGAGACGTTTCGGTTACCTCAATTGCTTACATCACGAGGATGACATCATAATTGGTTGATGTACGAAATCGAAGACTCAGTTCATTTCTTTTCATTACACTCTAAAAAAGGAGGGGGCTATCTGTATACGGGTAAAATCGGGCTTGCCCGATTTTGTCATTATTTCGAGATCAGAGGACCGCATCGAGAGTCAGCCTCGCAAGGGATCAGACCTGAACACGGAGACATGGTGGCTAGTTCAGAGATCAAGGCACCCATTGAGATCGAGGTCCTTGATGATCGAGAGCGGATATGACTAGCTTCGAGCGGAACACAATAACGGAAAGGCAAAATATCCGTAATCGGTCGGGGATCACGGCGAAAATCTCGTAACGGATCAAATCAAGGGCGGTTATTTGTATCAATCATGAGATTTACTTCCGTAATTAGAATTGTACCTCTATTAGGATTCCTCTAGTATATAAAGAGGGATCCCCATCATTTGTAGGCGGACATTCATACAAATCAAGGCAATATACTATTTCTTTCTTCTGCTCATCAGCTTGCTGCTCTTTAGTTATTGTTCTTCAACTGTTGTTCTTTAACTGTTCTTGCTTTACTATTCTTGAGGGTTCATCATCTCGAGGATATTGTCCAAATATCGGTTTGTTTCATATTCTTGTCAACTTCATCACTTATCTCTAAATTAATCAATTGGTATTGAGTGAAATCACGTATCCTTAAAACTACATTACAAGTTTAATTGTTACTCGATTTTTAGGGTAAACAACCCTGTTTAATCCCTTAGTTAGAATGTCTGCAGGCTGTTCTCTTGTAGAAAGATATTGAGTCGAAACAAGGCCTTGAACTATTTTTTCTCTTATGACGTGGCAGTCTATTTCTATATGTTTTGTTCTTTCATGGTAGACTAGATTGGCTGCAATTTGAATTGCTGATTTGCTATCACTGTAAATCACAACAGGTAGCTTAACCTGAGCTTTTAACTCTTCTATGAGTCCTAGTATCCAAACTAGTTCTACAACAGTTAATGCCATACTTCTATATTTTGCTTCAGCAGAACTTCTAGATATAGTAGTTTGCTTCTTTGACTTTCATGAGATTAGAGAGTCACCAAATTTAATAAGATGTCCTGTTACTGATTTTCTTGAATGAGCACAAGCTGCCCAAACTGCATCACAATATGCAGTTATTTCTTCTGATTTACCACTTGATAATAAGATACCCTTTCCTGGTTCCTTCTTTACATATTTGACAATTCTTAGAGCAGCTTCCATGTGTGATTTATGTGGCTGGTGTAAATACTGACTTAGTGTTTGAACACTGTATGAAATGTCAGGTCTGGACATAGTTAAATATAGTAATTTTCCAATCAATATCTAGTAGGCATTTTGATCAGTAGGAGGATCAGTAGCTGTGTTGATTCCTGCTCTTGCTAGATGATCATCATATTCTTTAGTGGTCAATTTGACATTGATGTCCATAGGTGATGATGCTGGTTTAGCAGCACTTAATCCTGCCTCAGAAATAAGTTCCAAGGTGTATTTTCTCTGATGCATTAGTATACCTTGAGTTGTTCTTGCAAACTCAATACCTAGGAAGAACTTTAATTCACCTAGATCCTTCATCATGAAGGCTTGTGCAAGTTTGTCTTTTGTGTCTTGAATCGGAGTTAGAGTATCTCCAGTGATGAGCATATCATCAACATATTCTAATACTAGAATTGAACCTTGTTGAGTGTGTTTCAAGTAGAGACTGTGATCATACTGACTTTGTTTGAACTCCATTTTCAGCAGCGCTTCAGACAATTTTGCATTCCACTGTCTGGGGGCCTGCTTTAATCCATACAGGGATTTACGGAGTCTACATACTGATTTATTCTCCCCCTGAGTCCTAAATCCCTGTGGTAATTCCATATATATATCTCATAATTAAGATCCCCTCGCAGAAATGCATTATATACATCCATTTGGTGAATGAACCATTTCTTCTGTGCAGCAAGAGCTAGGATTGTCCTGACTGTCTTCTTCTTTACAACTAGGGAAAATATTTCTTGATAATATATCCCCTCTTGTTAACTATATCCTTTGGCAACTAGTCTTGCCTTGAACCTTTCAATTTCTCCTATAGACTTGTATTTTATTTTATAGATCCACTTACATCCTATAGGTGTTTTGCCAGCTGGTAGGGAAGTAATCTCCTGTCACGATCCAAAATCCACTAAAGGTCATGATGGTGCTGGACACCACTGTTAGGGAAGCCAACACAAAATAACTAGTAATTTCTCGTTTTAATATTTTTGAAACCATTTCATTTATACATCAAACAATAAATAATGAACTTCACTGAATAAATAATGATGTCTTTAACAAATTTAAATACTGAATAATCCCATAGTTATCCCAGAACCCGGTGTCACAAGAACATGAGCATCTACTAGGAATTAGCAGTAACCTAAAATGACTGTTCGAAATACAATTTGTACAGAAAGAAAGTACAATACTCTGAAGGAGACTCTACTGGCTGTGGGTCGTCTCGAGACACCTAAGTCTCCATATCAACCATGCCGCTGCGCCCAACGAGGCCACTAGACGTACATGTGCATGTGCAACAAAAATGCACAACAAAAGTAGTATGAGTACGAAAACAACGCGTACTCAGTAAGTATCCCGTCTAATCTCGAAGAAGTAGTGTCGAGAGGTCGACTTCGACACTCACTAGTGGTCCAATAAATAAATACCAAAATGGGTAAAAGCATGGATTTTACAAAGTGATTTCAAACTCAATAAGCATGAAGAAAGTAAACAATGCTTTTAATAACAAGGGATTTGAAAAATTCATTTTTCATCATTTATACATTTATCTCAAGCCAGGGAGGCGATATTATCATTTATCAGTTTGCAAGCCAAGTATTACAAGCATGCGCAATTCATGCCGAGGTCGTACGGATCGATCCAACAATATTTAAACTGTGCACTGCCAGAGGGTCGAATGACGCGAACCAAAGATGCATCTATTTAACCTACCGAGGCGTTCGGCCCGTTCCACAAAAGATAAACACATTCAAACAGTTAATCAACAGTTCATCAAAGGGAAATCATCTAAGGAAATGGCAATTCCTCTTTTAATAGTGAAGAAAATGTTGTTTAGCTTTTTATAAGTTTGTTAACCAAGTTCAATATTATTTAAGCATTTTAAATTTGACAATGAGGTTGCAATGTTACAAGTAAGGCATGCTTTTGGATCCTAGACTACCCGGACTTAAGCATAATAGTAGCTACGCACGGACTCTCGTCACCTCGTGCGTACGTAGCCCCCTCAATAGGAGCACATATTTAATTACTTCACCTATGGGCTTAATTCCCTCTTACAAAGTTAGAAAGGAGACTCACCTCGCTCCGAAGTTCCATAACCGGCTTCCAAGGCCTTCCGACAACTCAAACCGATGCTCGACGCTCCAAAACTAGCCAATAATTATGTAAACCCATTAATATACGCTCGAATACTCATTATAATCCAATTTATAGCAATTTATAACCTCGTTCGAAAAGTTGACAAAATCGCCCTCGGACCCACATGCCCGGATTGCGAAATTTTTCGAAGATAAAGTTTACCCATAACACCACGAACTCAAATATATAGCTTATCCTAAATTCCATGTCCAAAATCGTGGTCAAAATCCATAAATACAATTTTTTAGGTTTTTCCTCCAAAACCCCAATTCCCACTAATTTTACATGTTAAAATCTACACATAATTAATGTATTTAACTCATAATAGGTGGGATTAACTTACCTCCAAGTTGCTAGGTGGAAGCCCCTCTCAAGAAGCTCCAAAATCGTCCAAGAATGGAGAAAATAAGCAAAAATGGCCAAACCTCGCTATTTAATGCGTTCTGCCCAGCGACTTCCGAACTCTCCCTCGCACCTGCGCCCATTGCCGCTTTTGCGGCCTTCTTTTTTGCTTCTGCGGTTGTGCAGATGCGGTCAAGGCTCTGCACCTGCGGTCCTTCACCTGGCAGCCCTGTTCCGCTTCTGCGTCTTCTAGGCCGCTTCTGCGGCCAAAAGCTCGCAGGTGCGGTTACACCAGAAGCCAGCAGCCTCAATTCTTCTTCAACTCCAAATTTTCATCCGTTAATCACCCGTAATCCACCCGAGACCCCGTCCAATCATACCAACCAGTCCCAAAACATAATGCGGACCTGCTCAAGGCCTCAAATCACATCAAACAACGCCGAAATCACGAATCACACCCCAATTCGAGCTTTATGAGCTTTAGAACTTCAAACTTCTACATTCGACGTCGAAACCTCTCAAATCACGTCCGATTGACCTCAAATTTCGCACATGGGTTATATTCGACATTTCAGACCTACTCCAACTTCCGGAATCGAAATCCGACCCCGATATCAAAAAGTCCACTTCCGGTCAAACTTCTCAAAAACCTTCAAATTTCTAACTTTAGCCAAATGACTCCAAAATGACCTACAGACCTCCAAATCCACTCTTGATCGCGCTCCCAATACTAGAATCACCATACGAAGCTATTCCCAGACTTTAAATCCCAAACGGACATCGATAACCCTGAAATGCACTTCAACCCAAACTTATGAAATTCTTCAAAATGCTAACTAACACAATATGCGCCGAAACGCTCCCGGGTCATCCAAAACCCGATCCGGACATACGTCCAAGTCCAAAATCATCATACGAACCTGTTGGAACCTTCAAATCCTGATTCCGAAGTCGTTTACTCAAAAATCCAATCGTAGTCAATTATGCCAACTTAAAGCTTTCGAAATGAGAATTTTCTTTCCAAATCAACCCCGAACTTCCCGAAATTCAATTTCGACCACGCGTATAAGTCCTAATACCTTAAGTGAAGCTACTCAGGGCCTCAAACTACTGAATGACGCGCTAGGGCTCAAAACGACCAGTCGGGTCTTTACATTCTCTCCCACTTAAACATACGTTCGTCCTCGAACGTGCTGAGAACTGTGTTGGAGTTGTCCGAAATCACTGCTTAACACCTCGTGCACCTACCCATGCTACCACAACTTAGTTGAGCGCATTAGCTCGATCAAATCTGATGATATTCTCTTTTATTCAAGCAAATATGCTTAGAGCCCAATTCCAACATCCAGAATTCTCTGCCAGGCCTGCTTCCATCCTACGAACACCGTATCAATCACCCCACGATGAACCGATACATGATTTCATACCCTTGCTGAATTCACACTATGCACTGCATAACTCTCATGACCATAATATCATCCTCTGATAACAATAGCCGAAATTCCACGAATCTGATGCTTCCAATGCACCTCATGATTTATATAAGTCTTGCCCCAACTTTTGCAATACCGCCACGATGGAAGAGATATGTAGAAATTAATAACCAACTGCCGAGTCAACAAATCTTTGAGCCTATACTCCTGTCAAGAATCATTACCTCATTCTGAACCAAATAATGGTATTTGCTCCTTAATATGCTTCATATAATCCGATTGCACAGATCCTGGTTCCAACAATCTCGTCTCACCCAGCATAAGCTGCTTAGGCAATAAGCCGCCCCAGACATGACCAAAAGTCTCACATGATGCCAAAATGTGCCGATAGGCCACAAACTTAAATGTGATACATAAGGAAATCGAACTCTAAAAGGGACTACTCAACCCACAAAACTAATTAGACAACCGAAAAGGTGTCATGAACCTTCCTCAGAAAAATGGGAAACAAAACACACAAAATAGAATATAAGGGACTGTACTCAACATCACACTGTTGCGGCGTGCAACCCAATCCAAACAACATACTCGTGGCGGTGTGCCACCCAATTTACACGTAGAACTTACATAAGGAGATACACAATGAGCTAAATTGCTCATTACTACTAAATACTGAATATCGGTTGCAAGCACGCTAAGTGCATAATATAATCCCCGGGGAGACAGATAGCGCCATAAGCTACAAAACTCAAGCACAACTGAGGCGCGATATATAATCTGAATCACAAGAGCCATCCTGCTCACATAACACCATCGCTATGCAAAACCTCAACACGTAAGAAATTTATCAAGCCGTTTCACAACTCACACGACCCAATATAGCATTACATGAAATATCTGACGATAAAATAGCATCCAACGTCCGAATACTCCTTCATAAGGAGCGCTATGCTGAAATGAACACATCCGGTCTGATATGGAACCCACCTTCATATTTAAATCCATCCACAGACCTCAAGCCGATTCTGATCGCACCGTACTAGGCAAATAACCTTTCAAGGGTCCATAATAACCCCTTTTTTCCCATGACTCACAAGAACAACCCTTATATCCGGAGCAAACCTCTACGGCCCACAACCCAATAACCGAGTGCCCTCCAGGCATACATTCTCAAATTAGTGGTACTACCACAATCTTCACAATTAGTTTAAATCTTCAATCGATCAAGTGACTACATGCCACACTTATATGATCTTGCCGTGGAACACGCCCTCACGACCTCATGCACCAGGTAACAAGTCTGCACTTCCATACCACCGGCCACACAAATGATGTAAAGCAAATTAAGAATCCGCAACCAGGATGCAAAGCTTCTTACACAAACACCGATCTCAGGTGACGCTGAAGACAATACCAGCTTACTCTAAACATCCAAACTCCTTTCGTACTCATTCGAGCTTGTTACATCCTTGTCAACACCGAACCGCAACCTTCATTCTCACTTTCAAATTCCATACTACTCACTGCACCTAACATGCCAATATGCGATAGTACAAGATTTTCATCATAACTCCTGAACTACTAATAGATTAATACTTCATTATATAGAAACTTTTCACTTAACTCATTTCAGGAGAACCATAGCAACACGCGAGTGAATCCTCATAACTGTAGAACATGCAAATCCTCAAGCAGTGGTCTAAGCCACCATAACCCTTTCGGGATCCACCCACACATGACAGGCCATAATACTTGAATACTCCCAAATAAAATCAATTACGGCGACCGTCAAACCTCGCACGTACCATCACAAATCACATGCATAACTTATTCACGCTGAAGAAACTGATCACCGCCACCATTGTGCTAGTGCAACCATGGCTAACCAATCTATCTTCTTCTACCCTTAACTTGCCTTAGAGATAATAATGACTCCATTCAACCAATAACGAGCTCAATCCGCACTCATCCCGAGTGGCCTTGTATCACGAGATCATGCTGTCTCAAATCCCACAAACCACCTCATACCTTCCTTGTGCGCACATTCGCATCTTCAACTGGTACGCCCATTCTAATAACTTCAATACGAATCCGAAGTCTTTTTCTCCTTTTTTTCCTCCCAATGCTACACTGCAAGTCGAAAACATCATAGAACACTCCGAGCCTCTTATCATAATCTGCTACAAAGGCTCGATTATTAACTTTACTGTGGGCTTGAACCCTCAGGCACCACATTTTTAATCCTTTGAATTCACTAGGACCGTAGTTGAGAGTCACCCACTCTGGCTTGGTCCCAAATATAATCAACTCCAAGGCCCCGCTGGCACATGAACACCCATCTCAATGAACCACCCGACTGAATCACTTCCCTTGTAAATCACCTCTGTATGAAGCACAAATCATGAATCTTCCCAAAGCCTGAACATGAGTCAATAAGGCCAACTATAGCACACCTTTATCAATTCTTTTGCTCCAATTACCACTTATGTTCTTTCCCTTAGCCATAATAACTCACCAATACGCCGATAACCCGAACCTCACAAGTATATAACCATGCAACTCGAATCGCAGGCGGTGGGACTCTCCCACTTAGCTTGAAGCTACTATTACACAACTGAACCCACCAAGATTCTTTCTTCATTGGTGACGTGATCTTGCACAACCAACCCGCCAAATTCCTCGAAACCTTTATGTTAGCATTTCATGAACACATTGAATCTCTAGCAACCTTTACATATTCGACCTCTTACTGGATGGTCAGTAGAATTCTTTGTAGAAGCTTTGCCACCCACGTGACCGCTGATCTGCTCACAGGAGATAACCCACCTGTGGAAATTACACGCCTTCATCTTCCAACGTTGCTGCACGGGGTACAATCACTACGACATTAATAACCCATCCTGAGTCCGTGCTCATTCACCAATTGTACTAGTCCGTTCACTTCTTATGGACATCAACTAAATGTGCGACAATATCTTCCAATTCAAAGTCATGTTGTATCCTTCTTCATATCAAGCAACTCTTTCCTGTCGGATCAAATCTCCCGCCGTATAATAGCCGAGATTTCAAGTTAAGCCCGTGGACCCAATCACCGTCCACCAATGTTCCCACATCATTCCAAACTTTCCTCAATGTTTGTAGTTATCCTGTCACCGAACCCATATGCTACTCTGCCACTCTCCCACTTTGGTCAAACTCACTCCTTTAAGCAACTACTCGGCTCCTGTTTTCCACACTAGGCCTCCTAGAAGTTTAATCACCACAAGACACTTCCCACATGTCCTTCCTCATCCTTTGCTGACCAGTTGTTTCCTTAAATCAATATCTAGCTCTGTAGCACTTGCACCAACAGATCGCTACTACTTTAAACCCTTCCGAAGATCATCTTTCTCGAGCCGTCGACATTAGAGATACCGATTCGATCCTGAACCACCGCACACCGCGATCTCTGACAGTAGTTCCCCGATACCATTTCACAATACCCCGCCCAAAGGCGAATTAAAGAAGATCATAACACCGGCAAACTTAACAATTTCAATCGAGGATGACGATACCATGTCGCAGATGAAGATTCCACCGCACTTGAAAATACCAAGTCCTGTTATTCCATCAACCCAACCCTGAACATTTATAGTCCGATTGCCTTTCTTCCCCCGGAAATAAAATACCAAATCTCTGAATCGTGCTCTGAGTAAACCTCCTTTCAAGTCATTCACTACCCCAACACATGGGCAAATATCCTACCATCACATCAATACTGTGCGATAACCATTCATAAGCATCATAGCAACCTGTGCATAACCTCAAAGCTCTCAGACGTATAGCTACTGAGCTGAAACGACAGAATATCCTTCCCCAAGGCGACGACAATAGCCCAAACAACCACGTAGGGAGAAACATCCCGCACCACATCTGTAGTACCATTACAATTACTCACTTCCCGATTCATAACCAGCGATTCGCGTCGCATAAGATTAGATGGAAAGGAAATGAAGGCATAAGCCCCAAAGGGATCAAATCGCACGATGAGGAAATTAAGAAGGGAAGTGCTCCTAACAGCCCTGTAGCCTCTCGAAGATAAGTACAGATGTCTCCGTACCGATTCGAAGACTCTACTAGACTCGCTCATGACTCGTGAGACCTAAGAGAACCTAGTGCTCTGATACCATGTTGTCACGACCCAAAATCCACTAAAGGTCGTGATGGCGCCGGATACCACTGTCAGGCAAGCCAACACCAAATAACTAGTAATTTCTCGTTTTAATATTTTTGAAATCATTTCTTTTATACATCAAACAATAAATAATGAACTTCACTGAATAAACAATGATGTCTTTAACAAATTTAAATATTAAATAATCCCATAGTCATCCTAGAACCCGGTGTCACAAGTACATGAACATCTACTAGGAATTAGCAATAGCCTACAATGGCTGTCCGGAATACAATTTGGACAGAAAGAAAGTACAATACTTTGAAGGAGACTCTACTAGCTGCGGGTCGTCTCGAGAGATACATCTCACCTAAGTCTCCGTATCAACCATGCCGCTACGCCCAACGAGTCCCCTAGAGGTACATGTGCTTGTGCAACAAAAATGCGCAGCAAGTGTAGTATGGGTACGAAAACAACGCGTACTCAGTAAGTATCCCGTCTAATCTCGAAGAAGTAGTTACGAGAGGTCGACTTCGACACTCACTAGTGGTCCAGTAAATAAATACCAAAATGGGTAGAAGCATGGATTTTACAAAGCGATTTTAAGCATGAAGCAGGTAAACAATTCTTTTAATAATAAGGGATTTCCAAAATTCATTTTTCATCATTTATATATTTATCTCAAGCCAGGGAGGCGATATTATCATTTATAAGTTTACAAGCCAAGAAATACAAGCATGCGCAAATCATACCAAGGTCGTATGGCCCGATCCAACAATATTTAAACTGTGCACTGCCAGAGGCTCGAATGGCGCGAACCATAGATGCATCTATTTAATCTAGCAAGGCGTTCAACCCGTTCCACAAAAGATAAACACATTCAAACAGTTAATCAACAGTTCATCAAAGGGAAATCATCTAAGGAAATGGCAATTCCCCTTTTAATAGTCAAGAAAATGTTTTTTAGATTTTTAGAAGTTTGTTAACCAATTTCAATATTATTTAAGCATTTTAAATTTGACAATAAGGTTGCAATGTTACAAGTAAGGCATGCTTTTGGGTCCTAGACTACTCGAACTTAAGCGTAATAGTAGCTACGCACGGACTCTCGTCACCTCGTGCGTACGTAGCCCCCCTCAATAGGAGCACATATTTAATTACTTCACCTATAGGGTTAACTCCCTCTTACAAAGTTAGAAAGGAGACTCAACTCGCTCCGAAGTTCCATAACCGGCTTCCAAGGCCTTCTGACAACTCAAACCGATGCTCGACGCTCCAAAACTAGCCAATAATTATGTAAACCTATTAATATACGCTCGAATACTCATTATAATCCAATTTATAACAATTTCTAACCTTGTTCGAAAAGTTGACAAAATCGGCCTCGGGCCCACGTGCCCGGATTTCAAAATTTTTCGAAGATAAAGTTTACCCATAACACCACGAACTTAAATATATAACTTATCCCAAATTCCATGTCCAAAATCGTGGCCAAAATCCATAAATACAATTTTCTAGGTTTTTCCTCCAAAACCCCAATTACCACTAATTTTCCATGTTAAAATCTACACATAATCAATGTATTGAACTCATAATAGGTGGGATTAACTTACCTCCAAGTTGCTAGGTGGAAGCCCCTCTCAAGAAGCTCCAAAATCGCCCAAGAATGGAGAAAATGAGCAAAAATGGACAAACCCCGCTATTTAATGCGTTCTGCCTAGCGACTTCCGCACCTGCGGACTCCTTGCCGCTTTTGCGGACTCTCCCTCACACCTGCGCCCATTGCTACTTCTGTGGCCTTCCTTTTCGCTTCTGCGGTTGCGCAGATGCGGTCAAGGCTCCGCACCTGCGGTCCTTCACCTGGGCAAACCTGTTCCGCTTCTGCGATTTCTAGGCCGCTTCTTCGGCTCCGCACCTATGGCCAAAAGCTCACAGGTGCGGTTAAACCAGAAGCCAGCATCCTCAATTCTTCTTCAACTCCAAATTTTCATCCTTTAATCACCCGGAATCCACCCGAGGCCCCCAGGACCCCGTCCAATCATACCAACCAGTCCCAAAACATAATCCGAACCTGCTCGAGGCTTCAAATCATATCAAACAACGCCAAAATCATGAATCACACCCCAATTCGAGCTTTATGAACTTTAGAACTTCAAACTTCTACATTCGACGTCGAAGCCTCTCAAATCACGTCCGATTGACCTCAAATTTTGCACACGGGTCATATTCGACATTACAGACAAACTACAACTTCTGGAATCGGAATCCGACCCCGATATCAAAAAGTCCACTTCAGGTCAAACTTCTCAAAAACCTTCAAATTTCTAACTTTAGCGAAATGACTCCAAAATGACCTACAGACCTCCAAATCCACTCCCGATCGTGCTCCCGATACCAGAATCGCCATACAAAGCTATTCCCAGACTCGGAATCCCAAATGGACATCGATAACACTGAAATGCACTTCAACCCAAACTTACAAAATTCTTCCAAAATGCTAACTTACACAATAGGCGTCGAAACGCTCCCGGATCATCCAAAACCCGATACGGACATACGTCCAAGTCCAAAATCATCATACGAACCTATTGGAACCTTCAAATCCTGATTCCGAGGTCGTTTACTCAAAAATCTAGGCTTAGTCAATTATGCCAAGTTAAAGCTTTCGAAATGAGAATTTTCTTTCCAAATCAACCTCGAACTTTCCGAAATTCAATTTCGACCACGCGTAGGTGAAGCTGCTCAGGGCCTCAAACACCTTAACGATGCGCTAGGGAACAAAACAACCGGTCGGGTCGTTACATCTCCCATGTATGATTTTTCTGTAAGGCTTCAATCTCATCTTTCATAGCATCCACTAACCTTGGATATTTTAAGGATTCTGAGTAGTTCTTTGGTTTTGTAACAGTTGAACCTTGGAAATGTAAGTTTGATGCTGTGGATTCAGTGTATCATAGGTTATGTAGTTGGATATGGCATATGGAGTGTCTTTGTGAATGTTAAGTGACACAAAATCTTTCATCCATATATGTGGTTGTCTTTCTCTTTCTGAATATCTTTGATTGACCTGTGATTCTATAGGATTCTGAGGAATTTGCTCTACTTGATCATCTTGATTGTGAAGTTGTATGGGTTATTCATGAAGTGCAGGATCTACTGGTGGAGATGAATATGCTGTATCAGCTTCTATCTCTACACTTTGTTCAGCATTTTGTGTAGTGACTTCCTATGCTTCAGTTTGATGACTGTTAGGAACTGTAGTATTTAAAAATTGGCTGTCTTCTATAGTATGGAGCTCTGTATAAAGTATGATTGGTTTTGTATTGTGTCAGTAAAGATAGACTGGTTTTGTGGTTTGTTTGTTCTGATAAGGAAAGGGAAGACATGCTCTTTGAATATTACATCTCTATTGACAAAGAACTCCTGTCTTTCAATGTCATATAATAGATCCATTCTGATTTTCTGCATATCCCATATGCACTGCAACTCTTGTTCTAGGCAGCATTTTGTCAGTTTCTTGCATATATTTAGCATAACATAGGCACCCTATAACTCTCAGGTGTTGAATTGATAGTTTTCTTTTGTACAATTTCTCAAATAGAGACATGTGTTGGAGTATTGAGCTAGGCATTCTATTTATTATATGAACAGCTGCAAGCACACACATTCCCCAGAATCTAATAGGTATGGAGCCTTGAAACCCGATGGCTCTAGTGATTTCCAAAATATGTCTATGCTTTCTTTCTGCGACCCCATTCTGTTGTGGGGTATAGACACATGTTTTTTGATGAATGATCCCAAGTTTGCTGAAAAATTCACTACAGACAGAGTTGACAAATTATGTACCATTATCTGTTCTGATGACCTTAATTGTTCTATCAAATTGTGTTTTAATAAGCTGAACAAACTGCTGAACGAGAACACACACATCAGACTTTAAGGCAAACAGATAGAGCCAAGTCATTCTTGAATGATCATCTACTATAGTCAAGAAGTATCTATATCCATCAAAGGTAGGGAACTTGTAGGGTCCCCATACATCCATATGAACTAAGTCAAAACAGTTGGTTGTTCTAATACTGCTGGTAGGAAATGGAAACTTAGTTTGTTTTGCACATGGACACATTTTGCAGTTAGCTAATCTATCAGCTATAACTTCATGAGAAACATGTAGAATTTTCTTCATTACAGAGATAGAAACATGTCCTAGTCGACTATGCCATAGTTGTATATTAGCTTCTTTATTGTTGGCTCTGTAGCCTGTAGCTTGAACTGTTAAACCTGCACTTTTATTGTCTTCCTGTGTATTGGTCACAAACATATATAGTCCATCTTTTTCTCTACCAACTCCTTTCACTTTCCCACTCAAGAGATCCTGAAAAACACAAAACTCAGGAAAGAAAACAACCATCCAGTTTAGCCCTTTAGTCAGTTTTGATACAGATAAAAGGTTATACTTAAACTGTGGTATTTTAAATACATTTGTGATAGTATCCTTGTTAAAGAGATTACTTGTTCCCACATGTGTAACTAGAGACACATCACCATTAGGTAGAAACACCTTTTTTGGTATTTCTTGCTTGATCACAGTATCATTATCTAAATAGCTCAAACTTGACACCATGTGATTGGTTACACCTATGTCAATGATCCATCCTGAAGACTCTTGGTAGCAATATAACCATTATGCTTACCTGCTGTATTAGCTGAGTAGGTTGAAGTTACTTCTTCTTTGTTAATCATTTGAAGGAGTTGATTGTATTGTTCTTTGGTGAACAAGGTAGGAACAATGTTGACATTCTGTCCATTGTGCTGCACCTCAGAGTGGTTCACTCTTGATTTGGTTGTGGAAAGTTGGCTTGTGTAAACTCACTGTAATCATCACTTTGATTTGTCTGAGATGTGCAACTATCCAGCACATTATAAGCAGCTGATTGACCAAACTTCCTTTTCTTGAAGTTAGGAGCGTATCCTACTACTTTGTAGCAGGTTTCTTTAGTATGACCCTTGAGTTTGCACACATCACATTCTAAGTTGTAGTTCTTCTTGAACTTATAGTTCTGATTACCACCATCATTTCTGGTGAACATAGCAACCTCATAGTTCCCTGGAAAAACTGCAGGATTGGCACCTAGAATACTAGTCACATTCTTGACTGACTTTTGGCTTTCATCACTTAAAACCATAGAGTAGGCTTGGTTTACAGAAGGCATAGGACTCATGAGCAAGATTTGGCTTCTAGCCTGGGCATACGAATCATTAAGCCCCATTAAAAACTGAAACCGCTTCAGCTTCTGCAAATGCAGTCTAAAATCTTTGGATTTCTCACAGTTGCAACTGGGGGGCAGGAACTAACTCCTCAAATGCTTCCCATAGATCTTTTAGTTTTGAAAAATAGTTAGACATAGTAGCAGTTCCTTGAGTTAAAGTAGCGATTTATTTATGAACATTGAAGGTTCTTGAACCATCAATTTTGTTAAATCTTTCATGTAATTCTTCCCAAATAGTTTGTGCATTAGTAGCATACATAATGCCTCCTAGAAGACCTTTTGCTACTGAACTCATTATCCATGAAAGAACTATAGCATTAACCCTTTTCCAGTGGTTCCCCATAGCTTCAGGGAAATCTTCTTTTTTACATGAACTATCAACAAGTCCTAGTTTGTTTCTTCCTAACAGAGAAAGCCTCATTGATCGAAACCAGATAGAGTAGTTTTCAATAACTGTGAGTTGGAATGTGATAATCTGAATACCACTCACATCTGATGGATGCAGAAATAGAGGATGACTGTAGTTGATTCCAAGAGAATCTTGACTGCTTCCTCCACCAGATGCAACAACATTTGTGAAACCTTCTTGACCTCCATTGATACTCATCCTTGTTTCTTTGAATTGAATGAATTTTTTCAGAAGTTTGTGCAGAATTGATTTGATCTTCAAGCTCTATGGCTTGGGGCTCTGATACCATAAACTGATTTATGATCTACTATATGAGCTAAGAAGCTCAATAACAAATACAGAAGAAGAAGAGGAAGAAGAAGAAAAGAATTAGAGGAAGAGATGAAGTCGAGGAAGAAGAGAGAATCAGATGATTTTGAGAGAGGAATAATCAAAGTGTATTGTATTCATTTCATTGAGTTAAGTTTAGAATGAGTTGATCATACACATATATAGATAGAGCCGATCCAGATATTCTCATAACTAACACAAGGTAGTTAGTAACTACCTTCCTATTTTCGGTTATAAGTTTGCTAAATTACAGTTTAGTCCTTAGCTTTATATTTTGCACCTTCAATCTTCAACATAAATTAATAATTTGTACATATTTATTAGATTTCTTAATACGCATACATAATTTGAACAAAAACTATTGCGTTCGGCCAAACCCGTAACCAACACTGTGGCTCCAACCCTGTGTATAGCTGTCTGTAAGCCATACTTATTGTTTTATCGTGGATATATAGCCATATTTTAGTTCAATGGACCACTTTGCATTGTTGATCGAATTGAGCTGTGCAGCCCCAAGATTATGTACGCACGTGATTTCTTAGCATTTTTTATCCTTGTTATGATATTCTGTTTCCCTTGTCAATGATTATAGTATTGGCTTCTTATGGACCTCAAAGGTAGGTTATAGTATTTGTTTGCAAAAGATTTGAATTGAGACATTGTATGAACACATGTTATCCTGCCTTGTACTTGATTGTTTGAGTAGTTGTGCCTGTGAACTGAGCTAGGAATATTTTCATTTTCTCATGTTAATTTTGCACACGTGATTTCATGAGAGTTTACAATACAAGGGTATT
This sequence comes from Nicotiana attenuata, assembly GCF_001879085.1. Classification (NCBI taxonomy): domain Eukaryota; kingdom Viridiplantae; phylum Streptophyta; class Magnoliopsida; order Solanales; family Solanaceae; genus Nicotiana; species Nicotiana attenuata. The sequence goes on from NW_017670425.1 coordinate 447,397, forward strand.
GACTGCTCGTCTTATTATTGCCCTTCTTTTCGAATTACATTTTTGGTTTATATTCAGTACTTTGATGTGAACAATTTGGTTTATATTCAGTACTAATATCGTGATGTGATAAGTATGCTGAGGATATGTTTTCACTCTTATAATTTTGGTAGATCTTAAAAGTTTGCGTTCGATGTAGCGAACAGATTAGCTCGTTGCCTCGTTAATTTGGGCTTGCTCAAGAAATCATAAATACCAGTTTGAACCATGAATATGTATTATAGATGACATAAAAAGGTTAGATGGACTGTACCCACAACGAACACCCCATTTGTGTTATAGATGACAATATAAACAAACTACATAGCCAAAAATTAACAACACTTGCCCTCCAAACAGAAAGAAAAAGAACAAGGGAAATAAGACTAATATGTATTACAAAAATAATATTAATTACTACTATCATTGAATTCAAAAGATTAAGAATATAGCCTGTCAATAGTCATATGTGCGCAAATTAAACTGAAGCCCTACAAAACGGACATGCATTCTTCTGCAACAGCCACTTCTTGACGCAGCCTGCATGAAATTCATGGCCACATTTAAGTGTGCCAATGATATCTTCTTCTTTATAATCAAGTAAACAAATGACACATGCTTCTTTTTCTATATCCAATTTAAGAGCATTATAAGTACTTATTTCAACCTCGAATTTCTCCTCTTCTTCTTTTTCTTCTACAATTTCTTCATCCTCGAACTCGTCTTCTTCTTCCTCCTCCTCTTCTTCTTCTACTATTTCTTCGTGTGCGAGCAAAACTACAGCATTCCTCCTTCTCAGCTGATCCTTGACGCAATCTACATGAAACGCATCTTCATATGGAAGTGTCACTATTAATATATCTTCATTCTGAATTTCAAGACAACATATGAAACAATATGCTCGTTCCTCACCATCATCTATATTCATAGCACGAGCATAGTAATAAGTTGGTGGTTCCAAATATTGAAACATGTCATGATCCACTAGTTCATCAATTCCATCACTATTATTGATATCATGATCAAGAATAAGTGGCACATACTTATAATTCACACTGATTCATGGCTTTCGAGCAATAAGAGGCTGTTGTTGGTGTAGGGTCCCTGTTGAAATAATTAAAATAAGAAAGAAACAAGTTGCAATGACAACTTGTTCAATAACGGCAGAAACAAAAAAGCTTTAAGTTGCATTGCAAGTTGCAACAAGTCAGTGAAACCAAAACAAACTTTGGGCGGAGGCAATTGCAAATTGCAATGAAATTGAACCTTCTGATTGGTCCAAACTTTGGCAATTCCTGCCATAAATAGAGGCTCAATTCTTCTTGTTTAGACACACCAAATTGAGAGAAGCAACAGAGAGTTAGAGAGAGTAATCCACAGATTGTAGTTTATGAGATAAATAGTGAGGGAGAGTAATATTGAGTGAGGTGTTTAAAATAAAGAGTGTTATTTCTTTCGAAGTTGTAGTAGTCTCTTGACACTACTAAGTTGTAATATTATAGTGGTAATATTGCTCCGCTTGGGTATTGTATTTTATCCCGTTAAAATATTTGGTGTCGTTGTTACTCTCTTGTGTTATTGTTGTTTTACTGTGGATATTATTCCTGGGCGGGAATATTATTTTCCCAACAATGTGGTATTAGAGCCATGGCGACTAATGGTCCGCTGTCTTTTCAGTATCCCCGTCTCACAAAAGATAATTATGAGAAATGGTGTTTACGTATGAAAGCCATTCTTGGCTCCCAGGATGTATGGGAAATCGTAGATAGAGGGTATGCAAAACCCGATAATGAGGAAGCTCTGCCTTATAATGAAAAAGTTGTCTTGGCAAAGACAAGGAAGAAGGATCAACAAGCCCTCACGCTCATCCACCAATGTTTGGATGATGCCATGTTTGAGAAGGTGGCAGATGCTACCACCTCAAAGGAAGCTTGGGAGATTTTACAAAATTCTCTCCAAGGAGTTGACAAGGTGAGGAAGGTAAAACTTCAAACTCTAAGGTCTGATTTTGAAGTTTTAAAAATGAAAGAATTCGAATGTATTTCGGATTATTGTTCAAAAGTAAAGGCTGTTGTAAATATATTAAGACGATACGGGGAGGACATAGAAGCTGTCCGTCTGGTAGAAAAGATCCTTCGCACTTTAACACCTAAATTTGATTTTGTGGTGTGTGCTATTGAGGAGTCTAAAGATTTAGACTCTATGATGGTGGAGCAATTGGAGGGTTCTTTACAGGCTTATGAAGAAAAGATCAAGATGAGACAAGAAGTACCATTGGAGCAACTTCTTAAAACTCAGGCATCCTTCAAGGATTATGGAAGTGAAAAAAGATATCGAGGGATTGGACGAGGCCGAGGCCGTGGCGGTCATGGAAGAGGAAGAACTAATATTAACAACTTCAACAATGAAGTTAAAATCCACCAAACATTTAGAGGTCGTGGTCGTGGACAAAGAGGAGGAAGAGGACGTGGCTACTACCAAGAAAATAATGGACAAAGGTATGACAAATAAAAAATTGAGTGTTATAATTGTCATAAATTTGGCCATTACTCTTGGGAATGTCAAAGCAATATTGAAGAGAAAGCTAACCTGTCGCGCCCCTTTTTCCTCGCGAAATCGGGTTCATGACATTTGGAGGGACAACTCGTTCCTTTTGGGAACTAGGTTTTGAAGAGTCGCCACCTAATGATTTATGGTGCATTAGGACACCTTACAGGGTTTAATTATAACTAAACTTGGATAACCAGAGATAGGGTGAGGGCTTTGAAATTATCCTAAGGGGAAGGTGTTAGGCACCCCTCAGGATCCACTAATGTGGTTCCCGGCCAAACAGTTATTGTGAATTTGGGATACAATTAACATGTAAGCAAATGAGGCTCAAGTAAGAGGGGATTTCGATTCATAATGGTTAGGAAGTAAATAAATTTGAAAGAACAATCAAAGAGCTAATTTTAAATAGGGAGTTACAATGCTAAAAAAAAAGTAAAGAATAAAAGGAAAAGGGGCGGGGGGGGGGGGTCCTAGGTTTATTAAAAATATGGATCACCCCACACAATGTCCGTTAATCACTCCTCAATGAGGGGCTACACGTGACATTATCGCGTGGTCATCATATCCATATCTACCCTTCCCACCCCGTTAAGGTATTAAAGCGTGGATTGGTCTCGATTACTTATTGCATGCTATTACCCGTCCCGATCCTATCAGTCCTAGAGGCACTTAGGACTACTAATCCTAAAAGGGAGGGATATTAGGCTTATTTGAAGTTTCAAAGGTAAAAATTCTAAGGCGACATACAAAACACGTACTGCATGTTTGGGTAAACATATAAGCAAGCAAAGGCTCAAGTATACCTCCTCAAACCAAACACATAAAATAGCATGTCTTGAACATACTGCTTAGGTCTGATTAAAAATATCAAAGACGAGGGAGAGGAGGTTGTTGAGGCAGACTAGTTTGATATATGGCTCAGATAGGAAGTCAGAATCAGACTTGCTTAATGATTGCGTCAGTTATTAATTAACAAAGGTGAAATCAGTTTTTATCGGTCGTTATCACCTAAGGCTTTCCTAAGTGTTTGAGCGAGATCCTATGAACATGATATCTATTACTGATTCAGAAATATAGCAAAGCAACACTGATTCGGAATTCTTATAGGCATGACTTCTATGCGTTACTGATTTTAGTTCCTAGGAGCATGATATCTAACATTGACTGTGAATGAAAACGAATCAGATTTATTTAGAAACTCCTATAGGCATGATTTCTATATGTAGTTTAGATATGCAGAAGTTAAAACACCCTATAGGCATGATTTCTATATGTAGTTTGGAATATGCAGAATTTAACACACCCTATAGGCATGGTTTCTAGGTGAAGTTTGAAATATGCAGAATTTAAAACACCCTATAGGCATGGTTTCTAAATGTGATTTGCAAGTGCAGAATTAAAAGAAGTCCTATAGGCATATTTTCTACCCTTGCATGCATAATTACCCAACCCTTTTTTCACTAGCCAGCCCCGGTGTTTATTATAAAATTATTACATACCCAGTAATGAATTACATCGAAAAAATAAAAGAAAGAAAATTACAATCAGAGGAAGCCAGATTCCTGACTTCCTTTCTGAGTTATGGGCCAAACCACTTCAAATGCCATTTGTTTCAAAGCCTTTCTCAAACTTGAGTATGTCAGAGTTCCCTAAAGGCCTCAAAAGGACCCCGGGCAGTGCTCACACCTAAGTTCCAAAACCAGAATAGGGACAAATGCAGTGTGGAAATACCAGCCCTCATGTGTCCAAGTTCAGAGGGAGCTCATGGGTCCCAAGGCAAGGCTCACATGAGGGGGGCAGAACTTAAGTCTAGGAAGATAGTGCAAGTGCAGAAACAGAGCTTTAAGTACTAAGGAAGTAAAGAAGAGGGAAAGAGGTGCTGGGAAACAGTCAGTAACACTTCAAACAAGCTGATAATTTTACACCAAAGGGGGCAGGGGATTGTGAATCCATTGCAAGGGCCTATATACTTAGGCATATGTCAATTCAGGGCATGCAGAGCAATAGGGGTGCTGTCATACTTGTAAATCAACCAGAGCACACAACATATAAAGGTGGCATAGAGGTTATGATCCTAGGAGGACCAAGTTTGAATCATGCTCAGCAATATTTGATGCTGTCATGCCCCAAACAAACCATAATTATCAAACACATTGGGGTAGGGATTTAGGATTCATAATACGTTTATTCAGAACAGGAGAAAAGAATTGCAGCATGCTAAATAAAGTACTGAAGCAATAGGCAGACAAGGATGCAAGAACATTAAGTAACCATGTTGTTGTTGATGCTAAAATCTTAACTAGAATATACCAGTTCAAAGAAGCAAATGTAGTAAAGAAGGATAGCAGGACTTCTGAAATACAGCTTTGATTTTCAAACAGCTAAACAAGCCACAGTAGAAGCGGTAGAGCAAGAGAGAGTGTTCTTTTTAGTGTAAGTGAGAGTTCAGAACTAAGAATGTTCGTGTGTGTGCTAATTAAAGAGCAAGGTATTTATAGTCGAATCATAGTTCAGCAGTAATTATGGAACTATGTACTAACTAAAATCAAATCAGTATAAGTACTTCCTTTAATTAAGGAGTTAAATTAAACGGTAACAATGCAAATATTAAATAAGGAAAGAAATCACATAAGGCTGAATATAACCAATAAGGAAATATTTTCAGCATAGTACAAGTACTCAATATGCAATAAGGACTAGGTTCATCAGATTCTAATCAAGGAAATGTCGGTAAGAATCGAGTACCAATGAAACCAAGGTAAGGGAATCAATCAAATTGAGTAGAAAAGGTTAGGATCGAAGGCTCAAAGGAAAGTGTTCAAATTAGACCAAGAAACAGGGAAATCAGTGAGGTAAAACAAGGAAAAAAAATCAATTACTTAACACGAGTGCAATCAAAATCTCACAAGAAATGGTTTGAAACAGTCTAGAATTGGAGGTCATTCAAAAGGGGAATTTAGCATATAAATAGAGTACATAAACATGCGAGGCCAAACTATGGCAAAGAGAAGCAGCATGCAATAACAATCACATAGTCAGTAGACTGTGAACATGGAAACATGGTAGTCACCTAGGTCAGCTTCGTTAACTTAGTAATAGGGTATCAGAAGCATGCAAAGGGTCAAGTAAAGGCCCTTCTGAAAAGTACATTCGAGTTTCAATGATTGCAAGAAACCAAATCACATAAAGAAACAGATGAAGCAGCTTCAGAAGCCCGAATAGGCCCTAAAGAAATTAGGGTTTTTGAAACAAATCGAATTCAAAGATGATGAACAAGTAAATCACATAACAAATATTCTCAGAACTAGAATGAACCCAAAATTAGGGTTTTTCAACACCAATCGAGTCTGGAAATGAAGCGCAAGTAAGTCAAACAAATAATAGCAAAAATAGATTCAGAAACCTCATAAGAAATTAAGGCCCTTAACATGCAAACTCAAGTAGAAGAATGACGTAAGGAAACACAGCAAAACATGTCAAATAACTTAACAGAAAACCTAATCGGAAGAAATAAGGGTTTTTGAAGGTAGAGTTTTTAAAAGAAACTTTGAGAAAATGCTTAGAAGTTTAGAGTAAGCATAGGTCTGAAACAAATCTAAAAGAAATCGGAAGAACCTTAAAGGCTAGGGTTTAAGAAGAACCCCAAATGGTGAGAAAGGCTTTGAAAACCATCGATCTAAGCAGGAGAGTCCAGAGTCAGACTCGAATAGCCATGGCTGGCCGGAGCAAGGTCAAAGATGACCGGAGACAACCATAAAACTGAAATCGACCAAAGTCTGGACCAAGTTTTCTCAAGATTTAGCCTTGAAACCATGATAATCGGGCATGTAGAAGCCATAGGAGGTGGATACAGGCCTCCGATGACCTTGGAAGCCATTGATTTGGGAGATTTTAGGGTTGTAGCTGAGGGTGGCGGCTAGGGTTTGATAGAGGATTGAGAGAGACAGGGGATTCAGAGGCGGCGGGGTGTGAATAATGAAGGCATTTGGGGGTCTTTTGGGCTTAATTAGGAAAGGGCCAATGTCGACCGTTGATCTAAATGATCAACGGTCAGGATTGAGAGGGTTAGGTAGGGGATCCGGGTGGGTCATTTAAATGGGTTATGGGTAGGTTTGAAAGGGAAATTGGGTCCTGGTAATTGGGTTTGAATTGGGTTCAATTGGGGTGCCAAATCAGGTTAGAATTGAAATGAAATGGGCTAACGTTTAAATAGCCACTTTTTCCTATTTGATTTACAAAAATAGCAAAATAAATTCTGGAAATAAATTAAAGGTACTAAAATGATTAGTAGTACATGATTATCAAATTAAAAATACCGGGCTTAATTTTTATAGACATAAACGCAATTAAATCTAATAGAGGCTAATATTGCAATTATATGCAATTCAGCTTTAAAAATGCTAAATAAATTTGTAAAAATATGTAAAAAATTATTTTAGCTATATTTTAGCATAAATATGAGAATCCAATAACTGAATCACCAAAATGATAATATTGGGGGGTATTTATTGGGTTTCTCTGAATAAAATAGGGCAATAAATTAATTAAAAAATATCTTTTCAAATTAAGGAAAAATAGTAAAACATTTGGAAATACTTATATATGCACACATATGCTATTTTGAAAGTATTTTGCATTTTAGAAAATATATAGGGAAAAATTAGGTATCAACAGCTGCCCCTCTTTACCCGGGAAGGATGAAAGAGTTGTCGGGTAAAGATACGATGGACAATTTTGACCGAGCGAAATGGTTTGAAGAAGATTTAGGCCGTACCATGGCTTCTAAGCTGCCTACCTATCCCTTGTTTTCGCGGGAATCAGGCCATATGTAGTTCGGGATCCGTCGGCGGAGTATGCCGATGGAGACCTTTCAAGAGCGAACGCAATATCTAGGGTCGGGTGCGTGGCAGGTTTAGGTTTGATATGGCTGCGAGAACCGGAGCGGGATCGCTCCTGCCGAGATGGCCGTTGCTCGCCGGCTTACCTGCAAATAAGCAATACAAGCATATATGGTGCGTAAATTTAAACATGATGCAAGTTCCCGTCGGACCATGAAGGTTGTCTTTGGACGGCTAGAATGACGTCCTTAGACCATGATGTCCTGGGCCATGAAGCGTATAATAAAGGATTCGCAGGCCATGAAATGATGCTCACGGGCTATGGGGATGATGCCTCCGAACCATGACGCCTTTGAATAATGATACGCAAAAGATTAACAGGGATCCTCAGGCCATGTCATGGTGTTCTCGGGCTATGCAAATGGCGCCTCTGAATAATGACACCTTCGGATAATTCGGCGATCTTTCAGCCCATGAGATGCAGTATTTGGCGATCTTTCAGCCCATGCAATGTAGTAGGTGGTGATCTTTCAGCATGCAAATGTAGATAAGGTGGCGATCCTTCAGCCATGCAAATGTAAATAATGTGGCGATCTTTCAGCCATGCACAATGTAAATAATGTGGCGATCTTTCAGCCATGCAGAATGTAAATAATGTGGCAATCTTTCAGCCATGCAAATGTAAATAAGGTGGCGATCTTTCAGCCATGCAAATGTAAATAATGTGGCGATCATTCAGCCATGCAAATGTAAATAATGTGGCGATCTTTCAGCCATGCAGATGTAAATAATGTGGCGATCTTTTAGCCATGCAAATGTAAATAATGTGGCGATCTTTCAGCCATGCAGAATGTAAATAATGTGGCGATCTTTCAGCCACGCAGATGTAAATAGGGTGGCGATCTTTCAGCCATGCAGAATGTAAATAATGTGGCAATCTTTCAGCCATGCAGAATGTAAATAATGTGGCGATCTTTTAGCCATGCAGATGTAAATAAGGTGGCAATCTTTCAGCCATGCAATGTAAATAATGTGGCGATCTTTCAGCCATGCAAATGTAGATAAGGTGGCGATCTTTCAGCCATGCAGAATGTAAATAATGTGGCGATCTTTCAGCCATGCAGATGTAAATGGAGGTAGAGCTTAACCTCAGATGGCAGAATGGTAGCCTTATGCAATGCAGGAAATGCAGAGGGAGACATTGTTTAGTCTCGGAAGGCAGAATGGTAGCCTTATGCAATGCAGGAAATGCAGAGGGAGACAACGTTTAGTCTCGGAAGGCAGAATGGTAGCCTTATGCAAGAAATAAAAGAGGAAATGGTAATAGAGTTTTCTTAGCTGATAGCAGATTGCGGTATCGTGACTGCTGGAGATATCGTGACATACAGAATGCCACTGGTGCGTGTGGATAGCAAATGTTGGTAAGTGCAACAGTTCTGAGAGTTGTATTCCTGAACAATGTTCGTTTCGTGAGTGTATAGTATGTCAGATGATTTCGTAATCCAAGTGCTTGCATCCAAAGAAAAAACGTGAGTTTTGTAAAGGGGGAGGTTAGTTCGCATCCCGCTGGCTCTACTTGACCTGTTTGGCTTTGATCTGGTGATACTGTATGCATCATTGGGGTAGCGTTGCTAAACAAGGCAATTTCAGCAATAAACATGCATGATTTAGTAAAAACATAACATAAACACATTAATAATAATAGTTTTTTTTTAGATGAACCGATGACTGCGACGTGGTTCAAGACATTGCAACCCTCCTTGCTACGGAATTTTGAGGGTCCTCCTCAAAATTCTGCCCCAGTTTACTGGGTTGATGCTTTCGACTGCTGCTAGCGATGATCGGCTGAAATCACTTCGGAATTTTGAGGGTCCTCCTTAAAATTCTGCCCCGGTTTCCAATTGCGGGGGAAATGAAAATTTTATTGAATTGTGACCGAACCCATAAGGCTGCTTATGTATCCCCTCTTAAACGGGAATCAGGTCACACGTAGTTCAATTACATCATATAGGAAAAACAATAAAGATTACACATAGTAACGTTTGACTGCGTCTGAATTAATCGGCTTTGGCCAAACTTCTCTGTCCATTTCTGCAAGTATGAGGGCTCCTACTGTCAAAATCCGGTGAACCATGTATGGCCCTTGCCAGTTGGGCGAGAACTTCCCTTTGGCTTCGTCTTGATGCGCAAATTTTTTCTTTAATACCAGCTGCTCTGGTGTGAACTGTCTCAGCTTAACTCTTTTGTTGAAGGCTCTGGACATTCTACTCTGATAAAGTTGAACATGGCAAACTGTGTTCATCCTTTTCCCATCTATAAGAGCTAGCTGCTCGTAACGACTCTTTACCCATTCTGCGTCGTCGAGCTTGGCCTCCTGTATAATCCTTAAGGAAGGAATTTCCACTTCGGTGGGAATGACGGCTTCTGTACCATAAACCAGCATGTAGGGGGTTGCCCCAGTTGATGTGCGGACTGTGGTGCGATACCCCAATGAAGCAAATGATAGCTTCTCGTGCCACTACTTGTGCTTCTCTCTCATTTTCCTTAATATCTTCTTGATATTCTTGTTGGCGGCTTCTACAGCTCCATTTATCTAAGGCCTGTAGGCTGTGGAATTCTTGTGTTTGATCTTGAAAGTTTCACACATGGCTATCATCAAGTCGCTGTTGAGATTGGAACCGTTATCAGTAATGATTGACTCTGGAATCCCAAATCGGCAAACGATGCGGTCGCGGACAAAGTCTGCCACAACTTTCTTAGTTACTGCTCTGTAAGACGCTGCTTCAACCCATTTGGTGAAATAGTCGATTGCTACCAGGATAAATCTGTGTCCGTTGGAAGCGGCGGGCTCGATAGGTCCAATAACATCCATCCCCCAAGCGGCGAAAGGCCATGGTGAGCTCGTTACATTAAGCTCATTGGGAGGTACCTTTATCATGTTCGCATGTATCCGGACATACTGGATGCAGTCTGTCTCCATAGTTATCCAAAAGTAACAAGCTCGGAGTATCTTCTTTGCTAAGACAAAACTGTTTATATGTGGACCGCAGGTCCCAGCGTGGATTTCCTCCAATAGCTTGGATGCTTCCTTTGCGTTGACACTCCTTAGTAGTCCCAGATCAGGAGTCCTCCTATATAGGATTCCTCCGCTGTGAAAGAAATTGTTGGACAACCTCCGAAGTGTACGCTTCTGAATAGGATTTGCAAGTTCTGGGTATTCTCCTTTTGTCAAATATTCCTTGATATCCTGAAACCAAGGTTTTCCGTCTGCTTCTTCCTCGACATGGGCACAGTAGGCTAGCTGATCATGGATCTTTACTGGAATGGGATCGATGAAGTTCTTATCGGGATGTTGTATCATGGATGATAGGGTAGCCAATGCATCGGCGAATTCATTCTGGATTCTGGGAACATGTCGCAATTCTATTTTTGTGAACCTCTTCCTCAACTCCTGTACATGATGTAGATATGGGAGTATCTTAGAGTTCTTGGTTGCCCATTCCTCTCGGACCTGATGTATGAGTAAGTCTGAATCTCCAATCACTAGCAACTCTTGAATGTTCATGTCAATAGCCATCTTGAGCCCTAAGACGCAGGCTTCGTACTCGGCCATATTGTTGGTGCACGGGAACCTGAGTTTAGCCGACACCGGATAATGCTGGCCGATTTCTGATACTAGGACTGCTCCTATGCCAACTCCTCTGAAATTTGCTGCTCCATCGAAAAACATTCTCCAACCGTCATAGGATTCTGCAATATCTTCTCCTATGAATGATACCTCTTCGTCAGGAAAATACGTCTTCAGGGGTTCGTATTCTCCATCCACGGGGTTTTCAGCAAGGTGATCTGCTAGTGCCTGTCCCTTGATCGCTTTCTGAGTCACGTAGACAATGTCAAACTCACTCAACAGTATTTGCGACTTGGCCAGCTTGCCAGTGGGCATGGGCTTCTGAAAGATGTACTTCAAAGGATCTATCCTTGATATGAGATATGTAGTGTAGGCATAGAAGTAATGCCTTAGCTTCTGAGCCACCCAAGTCAAAGCACAACAGGTGCGCTCCAACAGAGAATACCGGACCTCGTACGGTGTGAACTTTTTGCTGAGGTAGTAAATGGCCTATTCCTTCCTTCCCGTTTCATCATGTTGCCCCAGAACGCCACCGAAAGCTCCGTCCAACACCGCAAGGTAGAGTAATAAGGGTCTACCTGGCTCAGGCGGGACCAAGACTGGTGGTGTTGATAGATATTCCTTGATTCTGTCGAAAGCTTTCTGGAGTCATCAGTCCATTTGGTGGCGGCGTCTTTCTTCAACATCTTAAAGATTGGCTCGCAAATAACTGTGGATTGTGCTATGAACCGGCTAATGTGGTTAAGTCTTCCCAAGAAACTCATCACCTCTTTTTCGTCCTTTGGTGGTGGCAGTTCTTGAATGGCTTTGACTTTTGATGGATCCAGTTCTATTCCTCGACGGCTTACGATGAATCCAAGCAGCTTCCCAGCAGGAACCCCAAATGCACACTTTGCAGGATTTAGTTTTAGGTTGTATCTCCGCAACCTGTTGAAAAACATCCTCAAATCTTCCATGTGATCAGTGGCCTTCTTGGACTTGATGATAACATCATCTACGTACACCTCGATCTCCTTGTGTATCATATCATGGAAAATGGTAGTCATGGCCCTCATATAGGTGGCCCCTGCATTCTTTAGACCGAATGACATCATTTTGTAACAATACATTCCCCACGGCGTAATGAAAGCCATTTTCTCAGCATCTTCCTCATCCATCCAGATCTGGTGGTAACCGGCGAAATAATCCACGAATGACTGTAGCTCATGCTTGGCGCAATTGTGAATCAGTATGTGTATATTTGGCAAAGGGAAGTCGTCTTTCTGACTGGCCCAGTTGAGATCCCGGTAGTCGACACAGACTCGGACCTTGTGGTCCTTCTTTGGTACATGCACGATGTTGGCTAACCATGTCGGTTATTCTACCACCCCGAGGACCTTGGCTTTGACCTGCTTAGTGACCTCTTCCTTAATTTTTAGACTCATATCAGGCTTGAATTTTCTGAGCTTTTGCTTTACCGGCGCACATGTTGGATCAGTGGGCAGTTTGTGGGCCACAATAGACGTACTCAAACCAGTCATGTCGTCGTAGGACTAGGCGAATATGTCCTCATATTCCCTTCGAAATTCTATGTATTCCTTCTTTTCTGATGGTGATAAGTGGACGCTGATTCGCGTTTCTTTGACGTTCTCTGCATCTCCCAGGTTAACAATCTCAGTCTCGTCCAGGTTGGACTTAGGTCTGTTCTCAAAGTTCTCCACCTCTTTGATAATTTCATCTGGTATGTCATCTTCCTCTAAATCAATGTCCGTTTGTTGCGTTGTCTCATTGCATGTCACAGTTATTGGTTCATCAAGATAAGTAATTGTAATGCAGTATACATGAAGTAAATGAGAGAAAAATAGTAATAAGTGTCGGTCATAAGAAAACACAGGCTGATTTCACCGATGGTGGCCCTCTGGGATCCATCAAAATCTTTTACGTTGATTGCTCCTTCTTTTATCTTGTACAAACCTTTGCCCAACTTCTTGAGCGTTACCAGAGGACATATGTTAAGGCTGGAACCCCCGTCGACCAGTATCCTGGTGATAAAATGGTCCTCACATTGTACCGTGATATGCAGGGCTATGTTGTGACCCAACCCTTCAGGTGGCAGCTCGTCCTCATAGAAAGTGATTTTGTGGCTTTCTAGCACTTGTCCTACCATATTGGCCATTTCCCCGCCGGTGATGTTACTCAGCACGTATGCCTCACTTAGTACCTTCAACAGAGCATTTTTGTGTGTCTTGGAGTTCTGCAACAAAGAGAGGATTGATATCTGTGCTGGTGTTTTGTTCAGCTGGTCAATGACTGAATATTCCTTGGCCTGTATCTTTCTCCAAAGGTCGTCTGGACCTATCTCGATGATGGGTGGCCGGTTGGAGGCCTGCTTGCTGGACAACTAGGTATTCAGGGGTATAGACTCTTCCCGTCCTTGTCATTCCCTATGCTGCAATAGTCTCTTCGAAACTGACCTTGCCTTTTCTCCTAGCCTCAGCTGTGTAATCCTAGGGTATAACTTTTGTGGGGAATGAGGGCACAATGGACATCGCCACTGGGATCGGTGCGGCCACCTTTACTTCGAATAGGATATGTTCTTGGGATGGCAAAACGGCAACTTCAAATGGTGCTGGTGCCTTTGCTGATGGAGCTGCTTCGAACTCAAGAGGGATAGACACGTCTACCTCGGTGACCTCAGATGGTTGGATCTGAACCCTGATGGGGTTAAGAGTAACTGCTGGCTTCTTTGGATCATCGCCTTATGTTATCAACCCAATGGATCCTTCAGGATCCCAATCATCTTCCACCTTAATCATATGAATACCCCCGCCTTTATGGTCTGGCAGAGGGTTGTTGCAGATATTCGGGGCGGGTTCCTTTTCCACAATAACCTTATTATCGATCAGCGACTGGATCTTGTCTTTCAAGGAGCGACATTCGTCGA